>NW_010543024.1:0-2123 GCF_000687285.1 Phaethon lepturus
GGGCTGCAAGGAGCTGGATGCCGCCTGCTACAGCCCTGCCAGCACAGCAGCATTCACGCTGCTCTCATCTGTCAGCGTGGGCTTGTTTCCCACAGTATCACAAGTCTTACTAAAAATACAACAATAACATTTTACATACAACCGTGAAACCATTAAGTTTCATGATCTAGATCATCACTCCACTGTGTCTTACTTCAGCCTCTTTTCCACTGTATTTTAATGACATTTGTCTTTCACGAGTGGGGCCTCTCCTCCCCACATCAGGAAATGTGAAGCGATCGTTGGAAGTGTGCTGGAGGCTTTGCAGAACAGAGAGACAGCCCTTGCCCTAAGGAGTGTAACGCGTTGGTTTAGATCTATGGCAACAAAGTAGGGTATGTACAAAGTAGGACAGAAAGAAAAGCTGCAGTGAACTGGACCATAACGCTTTGAAGGCAAGTTTCCACCTGCAAGTTTTGCTGAAAAATGTTTTATTGTGTTTTGCTTCCTTAGAGCAAGCACTACAATCCTCCTCCTCATGAAAGCACGGGGTAGGCAATGAATCGGGACGGGGAAGAGCGTTAGGGTGTCAGCAGTGCCCAAATGCTTCCGTCCTGCCCCGCTCTCCCATCATTCCAAGCACACAGAGCATCTTAAAGTAAGGTCTGTGGGTGACTGCTGGAGAAGAGACAAAAAAGGGGGCCGAGCCAGAATTGGGGGCCACAAAGAAGGGCTAGAGGTCATGGATAAGAGGGTAGGTCAGATACAAAGGAAGCAAAGGAGCAAGGCAGAAGCTTGAAAGCAAAGACACAAGTGTTAAACTTGCTTCAGTGTGGGAGTAGCAAGCAGAAAGATTCAGATCAGCAGGTCAAGAAGATAATTTTAGCTGATAATTTAAAGGAGTGGGCTCTGTGTGTGCTGAAGAGGCCAGCAAGTAAAGGCAGGAGAGAAAAGATTCTGCATGGACTCACAAATGGAGCTGCTAACCTGAGGAAATGGTTACGTTTTGGATATGCACTAGGAAAAGCTCACCAGCATTTAGACACCTTTTAGATGCATGAAAAGGAAAGAAAGGAAGGAGTTGCCTAATAGTTGCAAGATAATGGTGGGGAAGATAGTGGCATTGCCATGGTAAAGGTGGTGGCACGTATGAGGAACTTTCAGACATGCCACATTAACCATAACTGACTGTTAGCAAAAGAAGGAAATTTTCCTCTTTTTGGGGTTCTTCTGGGTTTCCCTGCAGCAGGGGACAACCTGTCCCTCACAAGAGGAGCACGGTCAGAGCACACCTCAGCACGGGCAGGGCTTGCACCAGCCATCTCTTCTGGGGTGAGCTACTGAACCCCCCAAGGACTGGGGTCTGCGCCACACCAGGCTCCCGGCTCGCCGTGGCCTGTGTGCTGCCACGGTACTGCATCACCCCTTCCATAAGCTAATTCGGCAGTCGGGAACATCCTGACGTTTTGGCCCGTGCTGCTTTATCTGTTAGAGATGATAGCTCATTGCAGGATTAGGAAGAGTCTAGTTTCCAGCCTAAGTCTGTTCGCAGCCAATTGGTACTCATTTGTACTTGTGCCAGCACTGTCCCTTAGTTTAATGCCTCTGTTGATCATTTTTACCTCCTAACGTATTCAGAGAGAGCAGTCGCATCCCCTCTCAGCCTTTAGTCTACTGGGTCCAGCGAGTCCGTTAGCTAATGGCTTGGGCACTGAGACAAGTCCCTGTGAAAGCAGAAAAACAAACAACATAAGGAGTGTCAGAGTCAGAGCCCCAGCACAGGAACAGGGGGTTTCACAGAATCACAGAATCATTAAGGTTGGAAAAGATCTTTAAAATCTTCAAGTCCCACCGTCACCCCAACCCCACCATGCCCATTGTTCCATGTCTACACATTTTTTGAACACCTCCGGTTTGTCCAAGCCAGAGCCGGTTTTTTGCCTTTTGGCAGTTATTCGTGCGTTTGCTCTTCAGTCTGGTTTTCAGTCTCCCTTCCACCACTTTCCATTTTCCTCCAAGCTGCAGAATCACCATCAGGAGGTTTCAGGCATGTCTGTGCCCTGGGAACAGGTCAGCCCTCCTGCACCGGCGGCTGGGGGGTCCGTGCCACCGCTGCCTCGGAGGGGCCGCTGCCCTCCCGCGCC
>NW_010543025.1:0-321 GCF_000687285.1 Phaethon lepturus
GGGACTAGGACAGCGTTTCAGGAGCGCTTTTCAAGAATAAGTGGATTTTCACAGCTTTGAGGCACAGCGAGGAACGTGCAACACGCTGCCAGCACCCTTTTGGGGAAGGCACGTGCTCCGGCCAGCGTGGGCCGGGCTCGCCTGCCCCCACAGATCTGGGTGCTGGAGGGAGGCTGGGCAAAGCGGGGCTCCGGTCCCCTTCCTGGGGCAAAGGCTGCGGCCGGAGCTGGCACCGCTCCCAGCAGGGACCAGGGGCCCAACGTGCTTTTGCATTTCCCCGTTTCCAGCTGGGCAGCTCTGCGTGGGCAGCAGGACTGGCTG
>NW_010543025.1:389-1007 GCF_000687285.1 Phaethon lepturus
ACCCCATCTGGGAGGCGCCCAAAAAGCCCCTCTTGTCAGAGCCCGGCAGCATCCAACGGGGCAATTACAGCCTCACCAGGGCGATCCCAGCTGAAACTCTTGCAGCACTGGTTTTGCCCAGACTGCTCTTCCACTCCCTAATTAGCAGCCTGTCTGATCGCCTCCCAGCACGGACAGCCCGCGGGGACAGTGGTGGCTCACTCCGCTGAAGGGGGATTCACCGGTGATGGAGACGGGAGAGGTTTCAGCTCCCGCCCTGCGGTGCCAAACCCGGGTCTATTATGAGCCACGTTTCACCGAGGGAGGTGACCGTGGTTCTTCTCCTGCCCGGGACTTTCCCCCCCGGGATCCCCGCACCCCAGCCCAGCTTGGTACGGCACGGGGGAAGGTTACCTACGGCCTGACCAACCGGCCACGTCGCACCAGGACACAGCGCCTGTCCCTGAGGGCTTGTGGGCTCAGTTCAGCCTCAAAACCCAAGCCAGCAGGGAAAGCTTAGAGGTAAACATAGGAAAAACACTGATACTTTGGACATCAGCCTAGAAAACACCTAAAAGCAGCATCGAGCAGTGCTGTTTTGGGGCATGGGTGCAGAACCATGCCTAAGCACCCGCGAGG
>NW_010543025.1:1032-2410 GCF_000687285.1 Phaethon lepturus
AATTAATACACTGCACGCGCCCGCCGAGGCACTCGAGGCTGCCGGGACTCGCTGCCCCAGGGAAGCCGAGAGCCACGTAGTTGTATCCTGGCCCAGCCCTAGCACCCCGGGAGACGCCGCTTTCAGAGCTCGCCACAACGCAGCGAGGTGCGCGACCACATCAGGGCACCGAGCCCGGCCCCGGCGCCCACGCGAGGTCCGCCCCGAGCACACAAGCCGGCACAGCCTCCCTGCACCGGAGAGCAACACATGCATGGGGCTGCGCACGCTCGCTCCGTAGTTGTATCCTGGCCCAGCCCTAGCACCCCGGGAGACGCCGCTTTCAGAGCTCGCCACAACGCAGCGAGGTGCGCGACCACATCAGGGCACCGAGCCCGGCCCCGGCGCCCACGCGAGGTCCGCCCCGAGCACACAAGCCGGCACAGCCTCCCTGCACCGGAGAGCAACACATGCATGGGGCTGCGCACGCTCGCTCCGGCTGTCCTCCAGCTCCAACGCCAAATTTTAAGACCCCTCCAGCCTGCAAGCCAGGCGAACACCGTACAGCCCTCCTGCCTCTCCCCACCACCCCTCAGGCCTTGGAGTCAGCACCCTCACAGGGCTTCTAGCTGGGAGAAAAGCCCACAAATGTCTTCCAAAGTAGGTAGCGCCAATTCCACTGCTGATATTTAGGGCTTCCAGCACAACAAATGGAGCTTCAGCTTCATTAGGTACCATGCCAATTTAATCCAAGACATCCAGTACGGAAGGAGCTTAAATTAGTTTATCTGATGTTAACTTCAAACGCGCGATATGCTAACACAAGGATGGAAAGAAGTGACCTGCAGCCTGCTTGCAAGGAGCCACACAGCAGGATGGCCGAGCCGGACCGCGAGCCGGGGAAGGGGCGAGGGCAGCAGGAGCACTCCGGCCCTGCAAACACTGCTTGGAAGGATTGGGGGGTGTATCATACCTGGCTGCTCACCACATGCCACCGCTGCAGCACCCAGCACCTTGCAGCTGGGGAGGGGGGCACCCACCCACCCCCTTATGTGGGAGAGCCCCTGGGGGGGGTAATGAGCTGCAGGTGCTTCACTGAGGCTGTGAGTGCCAGCAGAAAGGCAGGGGTGGGCTGGGGAGGCTGCTGGGCAAGCAGCCCGGGCATGGAGCCCGGGCACGGGCTTTGCCCCTTACATTTGCCGGGGGGGGCACTCATGGGAGCTGTCTGTAATTGCTTTGGTCATGGCGCGATTTAGGGCTGAGCTGAGACATCTCAGGGCCTCGTCTGAGCTCTCGAGCCCCGGTGCTGCAGATGGTGCCGGGGGCGAGCGGGGAAGAGGCGCTCCCCGGCGCGGGGGATTTTCCGAGGAGGCCACCTCCACACATGCCGGCCGGACCC
>NW_010543026.1:0-4019 GCF_000687285.1 Phaethon lepturus
AAGCCTGTAGCGTTGCATGGGAATTTTGTGGCCGAAGTGCAGGACTCGGCATTTGGCCTTATTAAACCTCATACAGTTGACCTCAGCCCATCGATCCAGCCTGTCCAGATCCCTCTGCAGAGCCCTCCTACCCTCCAGCAGATCAACACTCCAGCCCAACTTGGTGTCATCTGCAAACTTCCTGAGGGAGCACTCGATCCCCTCATCCAGATCATCAATAAAGATATTGAATAAGACGGGCCTCAGAACCGAGCCCTGGGGAACACCGCTTGTGACCGGCCGCCAGCCGGATTTAATGCCGTTCACCACAACTCTCTGGGCTCGGCCATCCAGCCAGTTCCTCACCCAGTGAAGAGTAAACCTGTCTAAGCCACAAGCCACCACTTTCTTCAGGAGAATGCTGTGGGAGACGCTGTCAAAGGCTTTACTAAAGTCCAGGTAGACAACACCCACAGCCTTTCCCTCATCCACTAGGCGGGTCACCTGGTCATAGAAGGAGATCAGGTTGGTCAAGCAGGACCTGTGTTTCATGAACCCGTGCTGGCTGGGCCTGATCCCTCGGTTGTGCTGCACATGCCCTGTGAGCACTCTCAAGACAAACCGCTCCATGATTTTCCCTGGTACGGAGGTCTCGCTTTGCATTTAAGAGATCCTTTTCCAATGTGCCAACTCAAAGAAAAGCAATGAACCTAAAATCCAGAGAAGGAAATGCAGACATTAAATGTTGTCCACTAGCATACAGGCATACTTTCATATGATGTTGTAGCTTTGCCCGTGTTTTTAATGACCTAATCATATCCTAGTCTCCCAGCACATCACACTTGCTCTGTGCCTGAGATGATTGCTATTTGCGTAATGTCACATAAAACACCTTGAAGAGCTGCATCAGAGCATAAGGTTCCCAGCCATAATTGCTCTGGGCACCCTGCTCAGCGCAAGCACTAGCACTGTCTGCAAATCTTAACCTCCAAGACTGCCTGTAGTCCACCTTTACTTCAGCAAAGTAGCAATCAGGCTTCTTTTTAGAGAAGCATATTGCTCTGTAGGAAAATCCCTGCAAAGCAGATGACTGATCCTTTCTTGGTACACAGAGGCAAACTAAAAAGAAAACTTTTTTCCTATTTTTTTTCATTTTCCTTAAACAGTAACTTTTGATGTAAACTCTTCATGAACCAGGATCTGCTGCTTTGGTGTGTTGGTCCGTTTTTCAGAGATGCTTTTTCGAGTGAGGAGCTTATTGGGGTTCCTTCATGGTTCTGGCTGTGGTTGCAGGGATTTACTTACCCCCTATGTTTGGCAGTTTCTGTGGAGAGACAACAGTCTTGAAATCAGCAGAAATATGGAAAATGCAAGAACTCAACCTGAATTATAGTCAAGGTAGGTGAGAAAATTCCTTTTACAGGGAACACTTTCTGAATTATCCCAAAGATTAACTTGATAGCATACAGTGTAATATTGGTTTAAGCTTCTGTACAGCTCATATAGACGTGTATTCAGTGTTTACATATTCAGCCATTTTAGATTACAAATCTTTCCATTTCTTTAGTTTGGAAATTCATTCAGTAGGTTTTAGCTTTTCCTTTAAAGATTAACACTTAGCCAAGAATCCTTGGCCTCTCCAGCAATGAGTCCAGCTCAGTTTCAGAGTTATCACTTACAAGTCTTATTCAGTCAGCAAAACAATCCAACAATGGCATGTTGCTTGCCAAAGAGTAATCAGCTTGGCATAATGGTCCAGAAGATAGAACTTGACATTAATTAGCTCAGAAATCCTTTTCTACCAGAAGATGTTCTATTCTGTCACATTAAGTATGTACTTTGTGACCATTTGACACATTTATATGTCTGTAGGATCATGTATTTGTGTAGCTGAAATGTTGATCACATATTTGGCACTTGAATCTTTGACATATTTGGAGTTATTGTACCAAGGATATCATTTTTGTGTATTACTCCATTTTGCACAGGCACCTACAGCAGTTCTCTTGCAAATAATCACACACATCTTTCTGTGGTCTGTTAAACTCATGTTCAGGCACTTTGCAGGAAATGTATGCACCACAAATGTCAGTTCTGTAATTCTTTGTGGACTCAGTCAACACAGGCCAGGTGAGAAATGCATCTGCACTGGTTCTGTTTCTGGGGAGGTGGCAAAAGGAGGTACCAACATTTGTGCCCCAGGAGCTGGTGCTGTGACTCGTAAAATGCCCAGAAGTGCCAATATATCTGGTTCTGGGCTTATGGTATGATTTTTCCTATTATTTGCTGTGAGAAGCAGTATGCAATGCTAACGTAGGAGCATGTGTGACTTGAGGAGGAAGCTGAAGCAAAGACAAGCAAGGAATTTGTGTTTTGAACCAAAGTTCTCTAGTGCAAAGTCAAGGAGTACTGACTTGAGCTCACTCTGTGGTAGCCATGCCTGGTGTATTTCATACCCCTTCAAGGAACAGTAGAATTGCTTTTCCTCTTCCATTATGGGGAAAAAAACTATTAGCAATGTGCTCTGATGACTAGATTAAAGGGGAAAGATTAATGTTGACTTCTAGTGTCCATCACCCCTGTGAAACTCTATGAACTTATAATGGCAGCTACATAAGGAATATTGAAAATTCTTCATTTATAACCCCTTTCAATTTAGGATGGAGGTATACATGGTGCAGTAAATTGGGTGACTCACATATAGAGGGAAACGATTATTTTTCACCCCCTGACATGAATTCTTATTTATCCCAAGCAAGGAACATGGCAGGAAGTAACCACCATTCATTTCACATCTCTGTGTGTACCTTTTTGTAATCTCCCAGGGCAGAAAGAACATACGATGTTAAAAAAAAAAAAAAGGAATAAAAGAGAATCTTCTCAAGGAAGGGGATGCCGGTTTTAGAGAAGTGATTTATTAAAATACAGTGGCTTGATCTGAAACTGAAAAGGCTAAATGACTAGTGGTTGAGAAATGTTCTTGTTTTTGGCACAAACAATTTGAGATCTGAGTTTAAGGCCCAGCTCTGTTGCTATATTAGCAAGATCTAACCTCTATATGCCTTTCTTTTTGATACGTACAATGATGATAATGTTTCTTTCTTCTACTTACAAGCTTTTTCAGGTATTGACAGAGATTGTATCTGGTCATGTATAGATAGAGTTTGGTGCCTCTGGGTGTTATAATTAGGATAATGTTCCTGGTGCCAGAAAGAAAACCATTCGGTAGGAACGAGAATAATAATTTTAACAGGATATTACTATACAAAAGAATGTTTCCTAAACCTCAGGAAAACTCCTAGCTACACCTTAAGAGGCTTGTTATAATGCAGAATCATTGGGCAGTCTGGGTTCCTTTAATGGACCTTACCAAGTACAGTAAACCTCACCATCTGCTGCACCCTCTAATTACCAATGAGAAAAGGACTCTTCTCCCTGCTGCACAACACAAAGAAATACGATTTAAATGTGTATATTACTTATTCAATGTAACATACATCTGTTGTGTTCTCTCATTTTTTAGACACAAATCTGGGAGAAGGCGGAAATAGCCTTGCCTGGGAGATGTTCATCCTTTTTGCTGTAGTGGCACGCACATAATCTTACCATTGGGTAAATCTACAATTTCCTTTCCCCTTTTTTCCTCTACTTAAGTAATTTTGCTGGTGATCCAATGTCGGGGGAGGTTTCGATACGATCCCAAGAGCAAGATTAAGACATAAATGAGGTCAAATGCTGTATACCCAAGACAGCTTTTATTATCAAAAGTAAAGAATTAGTAACAATAGGACAGAATGGAATAAAAAGACAGAAATCAAGCAAGCATTCGGGATAGAGTTGCAAGGATAGTCACCACCATGGATCTGCGTGTCCTGGGGTCCACGTCTCTCGATGTTTTCGGTGGTGGGCGATCATGCTCCGAGGTGGCCGGCACGCACACGGACTTGTCTTGGCAGTCCCTTTTACTCTCATTCATGTCCAGCAATTTAGTGCATCTTCGATTTCCTGCATGTGCACGACACCTTCCTGGCGTGACGCTA
>NW_010543026.1:4476-25151 GCF_000687285.1 Phaethon lepturus
CCTGCATGTGCCCGTACACTTCATGGTGGGTGGCTCCAGCCCCGCTCCTCACATGACTATTTCACGTCTTGTAGCCATTATCTTGGCAGAGTGTTTTTCCTCAACCAGAGATCTCTGTGGCCAGGTAGCCATCCTTATCTTGGATAAACAATCTTTGAGACAAATGCTTTACAATTCAGTCTCTCACATGATCTGCCACTATGTTTATTTGTGAAGTAACGGTAGTGGGTTGAGTTACTATGTTACAGACTTAAGGTTACTTCAGAAAAAAACAAGTCAGCCCTGGAAAGTCTTTGGCCTTCTTTTGAGAGATGATGCCGAGAGAGAGAGAGAGAGAGAGAAAGCAAATGAGAGGCAAAATAAATCACAGCCCTTTGTAGAGACTTTCCCTTTTCTCTGACCCCAGTGTGAGTATGGAAGGGAGGAAAACCTCTTGTACTCCCATAACCTAAGAAAAGGTGGCAAGAGGATTGGCATTGTCTGCCTCTCTTTCCTGTGTGTGCAGAGAGGGCACCAATTCAGGAAAAAAAAGAGCAACAGCACAGGGAAGGACATTGTGATGCCCGCCATCATCCCCCGCCTGATCTGTTTCTTAGAAATAGCTAGGTGTAGCTGTGGAAAGAATGCATTTTTTTCCTTTTGCAGAGAAAGCAAAAGATATGGGGCCAGATATGTGGATACATATGACAAAACAGAAATAGGTGAAGAACCTTCTAGAGGCAGGGGTATCGGCCAGTGAAAGCGGCTTGAAGATCAAGGTTTTCTCTACGGTGAGCGTTCCTTCTGCAGCTAGGTCATTCAGGAACCTCAGCGTTGTACGTGTGACAGCATTAAGTGTGGCTGGTGGAAATATGTAGCCATGCTCCAGCTTCCCAACCCTGACCTCTCTGCAGAGAGAAGTTCCTCAGCTCTTTCCTAGGCCTTTTCCCCCAGCAGGTAAAGATGCAATTGCCAAGTACGTGAATTTCTTGGCTGTTCTTGCTGTTTTTGAGCTAGGCCAACACAGAGACAGTGATGTTCCAGGAGGTGTGTGCATGTTTCTCATGTTTTGTTGCCCTATAAGGCTGCCTATTTTGCCAAGGTGTCCCAGAAATGCAGATTAATTTCTGACCTTCTTGTAAAAATCCCCAGGTTTTGCATAAAAATCTCACCCAATGAGAGCAAAAAATCCCTTTCAAGATTTCTTTTTGCTTGATGTCGGGGAGCAGGCTGCTCCATGAGGAAAAGGAGCGGGGAGCTGAGGGTGACAGCAAGGAGTCAGTGCCATGACCTCCCTGAGAAGTGGTGCTGTCATATACTCCTCAGACTAGTAGCGCAGAGCAGGCCTGGAGGTGGTGACCAGGTCTACCTAAGAGGTCCACTAACCAGGTGGGTCCCTAGCAATGCAACAGGTCCAGAAGCAAGTCAGAAGTCTGGACCAGCCAGTACCTGACCAGGCTGCAATAAAGCTCAAGCAGAAACCACTGGTGAGGATCTGAGCTTAAATGCAGGTTGGGAGTGGTAGTGGGAAAGGCTCCCCTCCCAGGGATCTTTTCACAGCAGCCTGCTTCAAGGCCACCCGGCTGCACCATGTGAGAGCTGGCCTTGACCTGAGGCAGCCGAATGCCCAGAGTTTGGAGGGGTAGGGTGTTATGGTCAGCATCCTGACACTTGGAGAAGTAAATGTGGGACTTCCCTGCCACCTTTGTGGTGGGACAAACTGATGGAGATGCAGCAGGACCCAAAGGAGGATTCTTGTGAAGCTGTGAGGGCCATACATTGTTATTCATTGGGAAAGAAAATGTGCGTGGATCTGAAAGATGGCATGAATGTGCGTCTGAATTTCCTCTGAATCAAGTCTTATTATTATTATTAGAGAAGACACTTTTCTACGTTTCTTGCTAAGTATTTTTTCATTGATAAGGGCTTGGAGTATGTTTCCACATCAAAATCAAAGTGCATTTGAATTATAAACTTTTAAAAAATGGAATACACTATTTGAACCTACAGTTTTAAAGGTTGATTGATTTCAGTCCAGGCAATGATTGGTATCAAAAACACTAGCTTGTGGGCAAACAAAACCAGATGTTTTAGAGGTGTTCAATCATGATTCAAAGATTTTAGGAGTCTCATGATGTAAAGGCAAACACAATCCACTTCAGTGAATACTTAATATGGGAGCTAAGATATGCTTTGGGACGCAATAAATTTAGGAACTCAGCAAATTTTAGGAACCTTCCCAGTCCTCTGATTGTTCCTTTAGCCTGCCTAGCTTTTTTCCACAGTGAGGGCTGGGGCCCTTCTGTTTACTGTGGTATGTCTGCTTACTGCCTATGTATGAGCCTACTTTGCTTTCAAATGCTGAGGAATTACCGGTCCTTAACACCTGTCTGTAAAATGTCTTACTGTGCTGGTTTCAGCTGGGATACAGTTAAGTTTCTTCATAGAAGCTAGTATGCGGCTATGTTTTGGATTTGGGATGAGAAAATCTTGATAAGGTGCTGATGATTTCAGTTGTTGCTGAGCAGTCAAGGACAGTCCAGCTTCTCATGCTGGGCTGCCAGCAAGGAGACTGGGGGTGCACGGGAAGCTGGGAGGGGACACAGCCAGGACAGCTGACCCAGGCTGGCCACAGGGATATTCCATACCATATGACATCATGCTCAGTATATAAAGCTGGGATGAAGAAGAAGGAAGGGGTGGAGGGACGTTCGGAGTTATGGCGTCTGTCTTCCCAAGAAACCATTACGGGTGACGCAGCCCTGCTTCCCTGGAGATGGCTGAACACCTGCCTGCCCGTGGGGAGTGGTGAATGGATTCCTTGTTTTGCTTTGCTTGCGTGCGCGGCTTTTGCTTTACCTGTTAAACTGTCTTTGTCTCAAACCATGAATTTCCTCACTTTTACTCTTCTGATTCTCTCCCCTGTCCCACTGTGGGGGAGTGAGTGAGTGGCTGCGTGGGGCTTAGTTGTCAGCTGGGGCTAAACCACGACACTTACATTGTTTTTTGAGGTATTAATCTTCTTCCTCATGCTCGTTTCTGACAAGCTGGCTATGGTCAAAGATGCACTGTTGCAAAATCTTACTTCCAGTGACATTTTATCAGGCTTAGTTGTTTGCATTGTGGTGATAAATAAGGTCTCCGCAGACTCAAAAATCCAAATATTAACTGCTATTATAAATGTGGAGAAAGAGCTCCTTGCTTTATCCCTAAGAAAGCAGCAAGCTGACATGGCTGTATGAGACAAGTTTTTATGGACTGACATACAAATTTTATTTGCCTGAATGACTGTACATGTAAAAAAGAAACTGATTTCTGTACTAGTAACCTCTGGTCTTTGGGACTGAGGTTTACCTGGAGCTGGATGAATAACTTGCAGCTCAGTTTCACAGTCCAAAAAAAATTGTTGTTCTTTTTGAAAAATCTCCATTGGGAAAGCCTGATAGTTCTCTGTTTGATTGTTGTTTGTTTGTTTATTTTTTGGCAAAGCAAACAAATAAACACGAAAAATATTTTTATGTTAACCTGGGCTCTTTTATTTAACTTGTTTTAAAAAACATTGTGTTGGGGTCATTTAGCTTTCCAAAATTCCTTTTTTTCCCTTCATGTGATTTGGGTTGCTATTTAACATTGAAGGGTTGGGTTATTTTACTCACTCCCCCCAAAAAAACCCCAAACACCCCAAGGAAGAATACTGTAATGGCATAGGAACAAAAAAGGAAATGTCAGGGCTTGCTGGAGTCAACACAAACATGAGAAAGAAAGATAACAAAAATATTCTAAAATTACATTGCTAGGAGAAGGAAGTACTGAACAAATCCCAGTGAGAAGACAAAACTATGATTGGATATTGGGAAAAATGGAGTGTTTAAGTGCCTTTTTTGCTTCAATTTCTCTAACCAGGATAAATGTGGCCAGATGGCTAACACAATGAACATCGGTGACAGATGGGTAAGTGCTCTAACTAGCGTCAGAAAAAACAGGTTAGAGATGCTTGTGAATTGGCAGGGCCTGATGAAACTCACCCTGGAATACTTAACGAGGTAGCTAAGGCTGTCCCTGCTGCTTAAAGATGGCACAGAGGGTGGATGAGGTTCCAGAAGATGGGAAGGGGTAATTATAATCACGGCTTTTAAAAAGAAAAGAGGAGAGAAGCCGAAAAGCAAGAGGGGAGAAGGAGGACACAAAGAATTGCTGAGCGATCAACTTAACTTCTGAATCCAGAGACATACAAATAAGTGACCCGTTTATCAGGAACAGGAAGCACCTCTTGAAAAGAATAAATCATACCAAACGAGCCTAATTATCTCCCATGACATAATGGAATAGAGAAGAGAGAGGCAGTTATAAATAACGTGTCTTTAATAAAGCTTTTGCTATTGCCTCAGATGGCAGTCTCCAAAACCGCCAAGAAACACAGCCTAGATGTATCTACTAGAAAGCAGATGTGTAGCTGGTTGGGAAAAACACAATCACAGTAGTTACCAGCCATGTATGATCAAACTGAAAGAATTGATCTCATGGGGTTCTTCAGGTGCTGGTCCGGGGTCTGGATATATGCAATATCTTCATCTGTGTTCTGAGCAGTGGAATAGGAAATACTCATATTAACTATGCAGGTAATGAGGGGAGGATACAAAGACTTTAAATGGCAGGGGTGTAATTAACAGCAGATCGTCAAGATCTGGAATGTGGTTAGGAAAAAAGGGGCTGGAAGGATCTGGATTTAATCCACTCCCTTTCCCCAAACTGGTGTAGGGTCTGCTACCTTGCTTTTTTTTACAGAAGTTTGTTTAATCTGCTCCAGAAAGTCTCTGATGAGGGACACTCCATATCTCCCCAAATAACCAGGTTCAGTGTTTCACTACACTTACTGTTAAAATCTTTTCCCACACGTCTCACCTAAGACGTTGCTGCAGTTGAAGCTTATTGCTTCTTGATTTGTCCAAATGATAGCAATAGGTCATTTGCTGTCCATGCAGCAATCTTTCATGTGTTAGAAGGTGGTGCAGAGCTACTGCTGAGCCAGGGTTTATTTTGTATTTTTTTGTTTATTCTTGTTTAAGTGCACTATGTTTTACTTCCATCAAATGTCATCCTGGGGTTTTTTTACAGCTCATGTCTCCAGATTGTCAATACCAATTTCAATTATTTTAGTTTTCATTGTTTTTAGTTTTCTGACACTGTATTCCAGTCCTCTCCCAATGTCAGACAGCGTTGCAAAACTTTGATAACAATATAATAGATGTTAGACTGGCAGGTATAAAAATGAGTCAGATGTAGCTCAAATGTTTTAACATCTAGCGATGCTTTAACTCAGACTTCATGTCACCTAAGCTGGGGTGATGCACTTCAGGCAAGGCCTGGTCAAGTGGCAGAGAGTCCAGCCAGGAGTAACGCGAGAGGTCGGAGGCCTAGAAAATTTTTCTTGTTTGGGATGGTTAAAGGAACTGCGGTTGTGAAAGAGGGAGAGGAGCAGACTTAGTGGAAAGCATCTTCAAGCATGTAGAAGGCTGTGCAAACAGCAAATAGGTTGCTTTCTTGCTCTGCTGAGAATAAGCGAGAAGTAATGGCCTCTAAGTGTCATGAGGAAGACTGAGCTTAGACATTGGGAAATACTTTGTGTTAGAAAGTAGAGCCAAGCGCAGACATAGATTTGCTGAGGGAGGCTGTGGAATCTCTGTCAACCTGGCATTTAAGAACAGTTGGACTAATAGCTGCTGAGGTACAGTTGAAAGGGGATTCTTTCTCAGAGATGAATATAATCTGCGATCCTGAGAGCTCAAAATAAAAATTTTTGCAAAACGTCTAAGCATTTAAGAATTTTTTTCCCTACTGTATGTCTTTCCATTTTTGACCCCAATTCATTTTAGCAATCCTTGGAAAAAAGCACCTAGATCTAGTCAAGACTTAAATCCATGCTACCTCCATGTTAAAGAAATCAATATGCCACAAAATATCATTGTTTAAAAATCTTTTGTGTGATGGTATGGAAAGTGAATGGCGTGATTCCACACACCAGTGCAGCTTCCGCCCCACAGTGCAGCCTAAGCTGGTCAGAGATCCTCTCTCAAATGAACATGAAAACTGCAACTCTCTTCTTTGTTTTGGAAGAATAAGCGTGGCCTTTAAAAGTACTGTGGATCACTTACTGTGTCTTTTATACCATACCTGTTCTACCAAAGCCGTCATGGTAGTCAGTAGGACCCACCTTTTTATCAATGAATGTCTTAAAATGAACGGTAATGAGTACTTTAATACTGACACCAGCTAAAAGCACATTAGCTCAAATAACACACCCACCCATACACAGGCTCTTTGAGCATAGTTTCTATAGTATAAGTAGTGTCTCATAATTAAAATATTTTTTGTAGCTATTTTTGCATTAAGAATAAAACAAACATTTGGAGAGTTGTAATGTATTATTATCAGAGTTAAAAGTAAGTCTCAATTTGCATGAGAAACAGCTGCTCTTCCTGAATGCAAGTAAGAGACATATTTGTCCCCATTCCAAGGCGTGAAACATCCTTGTAGTAACTGAGAACACATCACTGTGCACAGCACTCCTGTCTTAATATGACCAGCATAGTTTCTCATGTAAACAGTTGATTTAGAAAAATGTGATGAAGTCTAAGTTGACGGCAAAAACATCCTGTACCACAGGGAAAAGATATTACACAGCTTTTGCATTTCCTTGCTTTCCTTCTTTTCATAACATGTTGTTTGTTTGCACAGAATAACTGTCTTGTCAAAATGAGGTATCAAAGCTCTTACAGATGATGAGCAAACCTTTTCTACAGCAGTTAGTTGAATTCTTTGATCTTTGTCCTTTAAAAGTACGATTCCAGTGGATTTTTGGGAG
The DNA here is from genome assembly GCF_000687285.1 of Phaethon lepturus. Lineage (NCBI taxonomy): Eukaryota > Metazoa > Chordata > Aves > Phaethontiformes > Phaethontidae > Phaethon > Phaethon lepturus. Next base: position 11,318 of record NW_010543026.1, read on the forward strand.
ACATCAGACTCTGAAAGTGATTTTCAGATACTTTTCCCCACTATTTTCCTAACTGTAAATTGAACTATAAAACTGGGAAAGTAATTTATACAAGTGCTTATGCATTACAATTCTTTCTTGTATGTAAGCAATTTTCTTGTTCTTTCAGAATGCAAATCTTCCTTGCCTCACTGATACCTTATTTGTGTTGCACGGGTAAACTTGTCTGCGTGACCAAAAACCAAGCCTTGCCTCTTGCTTTTACTAAACTACAATCTTGGTTTTAGATACTCTGTCACAAAAATATAAGAATTATGAGCTAATGTGTCTATGCAGTATATCTTTATCTTTATGAAATCTTACAGAGTGAACAGCGAGCTAAATACTAATCTGCTGTAGAGCAAAAATACCACAAGAGCAAGCTGCCAGTAGGGATCCAGGTAGAGCGTGATCATTGCTTGTTTGTCCTTTACCTAATGCGCAACACAAATTGTAACATTTAAGTAACGTGCAGCTTGAGTTTGCCAACTTGAATGAAATTTCCACAAGTGTCTTGTTCTCATCTTCATGCTGTCATTCTGTTCCTCAAATGCCTTGAGGAATTAATTCTTAATATTCAGATATTCTTAAGCTTTAAAGTTTTCTTAACTGTAAAGGAATGCATTGTAAAGAAACTGGTAGTGGTTTTTAGATTGTTTTTTCCTAGATCTTTTGGACTTTAAACTTGTTTCATAAATTTTATTAAAATTTTTGCAGAAGATTATTAGACAGCAATTTAATTTTTGTTTGTTTGTTTGGTTGGTTTGGTTTGCTGTTTTGTTGTTTTCTCCTTGGTACTGAATCTGCTTTTTTCTGCAAAATGGTTTTAGGGAATTCTAGAAAAGTAACTGTAGGTCTCAGTTATACCCAAGTCTTCCTACCAATGTGAGGGGAGATGTTTGCAGTTCTCATTAGTGTCTTTATATGGAACAAAATCCCTTTAAGTTCCAGCTTGAACAGATGTAAGGATTTGCAGCAACTTAAAGAAATGAATAAGCAGTTGAGTGTCTGATAGAAAAAAATCATTACAGTTCAAGTTTCAAATGAGCCCACCTGTCAGGGGAGCTCTGCAGGAAATTGCCCTCAATTTTCATATAGGACTTTGGCAAGAGAGTAGCAGGTGACCCATGAGAAAAGTCTTTTCTGAGTCTGCTATCTTGTTTGATGTCAGGGGTAAGAAATAAGCAGAGCCTTGTGAAGAATTATGCAGAGAATTAGAAGTGGAACATGAGAAACTTGAATTTCTTTTCAATAATGAGAAAAATTCCTTGAAATAATTCAAAAAGGTGCTCAACATGAGCCAAAGAACAGGTAAAAGTCCTGATTTCAATGATGCTATCTAAATATACTAAAGCAAAAACTGGGTAAGCAATTGAAAAAAATAGATAACCGACTTACTGAAATAAGTAAGTTTGGGACTTATATATTTTCAGCAGAGGCAGAAAACCAGAGTAGATTGTTTAAATGGATCTGAGAAAATAATCACCATAAAAATATTATTCTTTTATGTAGTTAGACATTGAGAAATTGTCGTGGTTTAACCCCAGCCGGCAACTAAGCACCATGCAGCCGCTTGCTCACCCTCCCTACGGTGGGCTGTTACAAATCCCAGATTACCCTTAGTAGCGTTTGTCTTTCCCAGCTGAATGTCTGTTGGATTTATGCACCTAACAGTGAGGAGTTTTTCAGCTTCTTCTTCTTTTCCAGCCTTTTTATTGTTTTTTTTTTTCTCTTATTGAACCATACAATGTATTCTGACAGTATATGCTTGTGCAGTACATGAATATATTCTATCAGTTATGTTTTATAAACAGATGCAAGTGTCTGGCAGGATGGATCATTATTTGGGGGCTCAGATGTTATTAATTAACACCAGGAATGTTGTGAAATAAGCTTGAAATCAGACCTCCCCCCTCCTGATGCAGTGTGAATGGATAAGTACTCTTCCTTTCAAATAAGAATAGAAGGAACTCCTCTCACTGTGTTGTGAAGAAGTATGAATAATCAACTACTCATTAGTGGAAATAAGTTTGGATGCTAAAAAATCCATGGAAAACGCTGAAGAATGTCACGGTTTTGTTCCTCTCACTGTCTGATTTTATTTGGCAAAAGGTTGCAAGGCTCCAAACTTGCTGAAGAAAATCAGTACCTGCCAAAAAAGTTACGGTTTTATTGTTATGTGTCCCTTATCCCTCCCTGGCACTTCAAATTCTATTTGTTTTTTTGTCTTTTTACTTCCTATTTTGTAGGTAATGGGACTTGACAGAGGTGCTCCATTCAGACGGGTCCTACCGAATTTACAGCTGTTCAGCTATTCTCTCAACAGATACGGAGTGGGTTGCTCTATGTAGGCAAGAAACTGTTGTACTGGGTCAGACCAAAGGCCTTTCTAGCCAAGTGTCCTGATGCTTTGGTGAAGGTTCTTGGGAAGGGGTTGAAGATTAGGACTGAATACTGTGGTCCTTTCAGGTTCCAGCAAACAGTTGTCAGGGACTGCTTGAACTGTTTTCACATTACTGTTATCAAACAACCTTGAAGGACTTATTTTTCCATGAGTCTTTTGGCGTTCTTATAAATTTGGCCTCAGTGGTATCTTGTGGCACTAATATGTTCCAAAACAGATTTACATACACTGTAAATTACGTAAAAGAATAATTAAGAATAAGTAATTTTTCCTATCTTTTTCTTTTATCTTTTTTTTTATTATTATTATTTTACACCTGTTGCATGAAAATAGTCCCCTAGATACAGGAGATACAAGTAAGGAACCATTTCTCACCATTCTTCATATTTGAATTTTGTCAATCTCAGTAACCTTTTTAAATTGGAGAATATTATTTTACTCTTTCTTCACACAGACTGTTTTCTCCATGGATCGGATAATTTTTCTTACCCTTTTGTCACTGTTGTGGAAGCCTACTATACCCTTTTCAAGATGGGATGACTGGGATTGCACTCAGTATGCAAAATGTGTGCCACCTAGATTTGTGCAGTTACATAGTAATATCTTTTATTTCCAATAATTCCTTTCCTTATGTTGTTTGTTTGATTGAATACCAAGTTTGATTTTTATTTCCCTCTCCCCTGCCAAAACGATATACAGTGGCTTGATGCTCTCTCACATGCAGTAATAACAACTTTAGAGCCCATTGCTGCACAGGGAGTTACGGACGCTTCTCTGTAGATGCATTTCTTTGTGTTTGCTGCTCCTGAGCGGGATCTCTTGCTTTCTCTTTTTGTGCTGTCCCTCTCCCTAACACCGTCATGTGAATGTGGCAAGGAGATGAGAGGGAACCTCTGTTGACAAAAGGTCCTCAGGGCTCTGCAGTCTGCAGTGCTCAAGAACAAGGAGGAGTTAAGCTAGTTCCCTGTAAGCAGGCCAGTTTTATTCATCCTTCCCTGCAGTCTTTTCCTATCAAGCACAACTCATCAGTAAAGTTTTCAAAGTTCCTACATATCCCCTGATACAGCAACGTGCTGTCATGCTGTTTCGCTCCACCTTCCTTTCCCGAGCTCGTGTGAAGCTGTCTGCCAGAACGACTGCACCTGAATTTGGAAAGGCGCAAAAATTAACGCGACATCACTGTATGAATGAGGACCTCTTCTGGCTGTTTCCATGAGCTTTCCCCATTAACAACCACACCGAAAAGATCTGGGTCAGAAAATTGCAACTGAAGATAACACTGCGTACCAGAACGATGCTGTAATAGTCCTAGTCCCTGTTGTCGTGCTTTTCAAATGAGTGGCCTCTATGGTCTGCATATTTAATATGCTTAGTTTTCAAGGCACCTTGTATTTTACTGCTTCTTTTAACAGCTCAGATCTTAGTTTCTTTGCTAGGTATTATTGTAATAGCTGATGCAAGGCAGTCACTGTGCAGAGCACTCACAGAATTCAAAGGCGGTGACCTATGAAAACAAGCTAGCGGTAGCCTGCTAAGAGATAAAAACAAAATCAAACCTTCCATCTTGTGTATTAGCTACAGAGCGCCATGCTTTACGTGTTTTAAAAATTTTTACAGAATGTAAATATGTGTAAGCTCATATAAAGTAGTAGGAGAAGAAAAATCACAGAACAGAATCAATTTGCATAGTCCAAAGCAGTAATAGAAAGCAAATAACTCCTTTGTCTCAAAATAGAGCTTTTTATGAAAGTAAGAGAAGCAGGATTTTGTCCATAATTTATGCCCTCGGCACCTCCACAAATTAAAAGATGCATCTGCTAAGGATCATTCAGAAATTGTTAACACAATTTTGTTGGACACGTCTTGACTGACCTAGTGACAGATGGTGGTATGAGAATGTGGCATTTAAATGACTTGCATGCCCTGTGTAGGCAAAGCAACCTGTGTTTAAGGATCTCCATTTCAGAAACTCCTGAGATTTAGCCCAAACGTGAGGATTCTCTGATGAGTTACTCTTTTCTTTCTCTTCTGGCTAGAGATTGATTCATACACTGAATACTTCTGCTTTATGAAAGTTCAAGGTACGCATTTCCTTTTAAAGAGTGAATCACACAGAACAAAATTTTCTCATTTTACTGGCACTTATTGTGGTTTGCTGTTGACACTGCTAGAGTACCCAAAGGCTCCAACCAGATTTTGAAATATTTTGTGCTGGACACCATACAGCCTTTATTTTAATAAGTTTCTTGTCTGGAACAAGACAAGGAGGTCACTCAATAAGAGGAACAATGAAATAAAAGGGTTGTGATATTTTTGTTTGATTTATTTTTTATCATGCTTTTTAGAAAACATCCCTTGCATATGGCAAACGAGTGATTGGTCAACATTCCCCACCAATATAAAATTCAGTCAAAAATGCAAATAGCAGAGTCTGTTTCTGAATAATAAGTATTAACAGGTGTCCAAATGAATCCATGGTAGCAAGCAATCAGTTACAAGTTATTAGCTTCTTCATTAATTACAGAGAAACCAAGATTGTAGATTCAGCTTGTAGCTTACAAAAAAAAATTGTTCTTCGCTGAGGCTTCCATTATTAGTTGGTGAAAGACTTCAGCTTCTCCCAAACTGGTCATTTTACAATGATAGCACATTGTAATTAACATCAGTGGATTAATATTTTTATTGCGCAATTGCAAATTTTTTGCCTATATGAGCCATTAAGCTGCTGTGAGCTTAGGAGAACTTATCCTGCAGTCAGATGTTCGTGAGACATCACTCTGTACCCAGGTTTAGTTCCTGACAAATATAAGGGACAATAAAATTTAAATTGGAATTCTATTGCTGAACTTTGGTTTTGGATAGGTTTTCTGATTTCAGTTTTCTGAGTTTGTAGTCTTTGTTATTTTAAATTTAATTTAGTCAGGCTTTACACTTTTTTCAAGTTGTATTATTTAAGTTCAGATGACAGGAAGGTAGTTGGGATGGTGTCAGGAATTAAAAGCCATTTCCATGTGAGAATAATAAGGGACAGAATAGAAAAGATAAAAATAGGGTCATGAAGAGGATTGAAGAGGAGAAATGTAAGCATGAGCTGCAGTAAACTGTCAGAGAAGAAGCAAAGTCCAGTCAGAAGTGCTTGACTTAGGGGACTGGGCCATCTCTGCATTTGTTGCCTCTGAACTGCTGAAGTCTTCTTTAGAAAATATCCCTACTCCTGCCTTTCCTATTCTGCTGCTTTGCCCATATAAATGGGATTTCTCCATGGCCTCTGTTACTAGTGGGGGAAGAGTTGGTTCAAGTTAGATTTTGAGGGGTAGGACAGGATGATGACAGGCAGCAAGTCTTGCAGAAATAAGTCCAGCAGAACTAACAATCTAAGTGCTCAGATTTTTTTGGGGGTTTTTTTGTTTTGTTTTTTTTTCTTCTGGATTCATTATTTGTTTAAAATGACAAATTTTGTTAACTTGGCATGCCAGACATGACACAGCATTTTTTCCTGGGAATAAATTGTTAAACTGATTAGTTTTTCTATATTTTACCACTCTGCTTGTCAAGAGTTTGTATATGTGTGTACGCACATGCCTAAGTGTGCCTCTAAATCTTGGCAAAGCTACTCAGAGATGAGCTGCAACTTGAACAGCTGCAAAGTCTCTGAACACCAGAATTATTCATAGAACATAAAGGAAGAAAACCTCTTGAAAATAGTTCAAACATAACACAGTTATGGGAGGATCAGACTTGAATTTTTTATTTGAATGAACTAACTCCTGAAGGAGTCTGTAAAATGGGAACATGGTAAATGGAATTATTTTATAGTCCTTTTTGCATTTAAACAAGAGAGCATAATGTGGCAAAACATGTTAAGCATGGAGATCTGTGTGCAAAATTTATCTGTTTGCTTTCTCTCTGATGGTGTAAAAGTAGGAATACTGGAGAGTGGCTGATTAAGCATGCAGTATTATTACAATAACACTATGTGTGGCTAAAGTCCTCGATGTGTGGAAAGGTGTGAAAGCACATGGATGGTTCAACTCTGTCTGTTCTTTTGCTTAAGGCTGCAGACTTACTTACATATCTTAATGACACGCTAATTCAGAGATCATCCTTTTTGGCACAGGGATTAAGCCGGAGGGTGTACTATAATCCTGAGAAGACTATATCTAAAGCTAATGCTCTTGCTTTGGTTTTGTGCAGTCAGATTTTTCCATGTGCCCAGTGCTACTTATACGTTAAAACATTATGTGGAGCTAAAGAATATAATTCTCCAAGTACAGGAGACAAATATTTAAAAAGGAAGATGCTTTCTATGTTAGTTATTGCCATGTTAATCCATGTTAAAACAGTTATTGACTTGCTCCAGGTTATGCTGTTGTCCACAACTGTACTGTTTGCCTTCTCTGCATCACATAGCAGGTGACAACTCTCAGAACAAAAATACCGCTTATGAATATATTTTATTCATAGGGAATTCACATGTTCAATTTTGGTATGCCTTAGGCAGCCAGCTGGAGTGTAAAGTGAGTATCCTGTGGCTTCCCCTTACACCTGTTGTTGCACATAACACCAGGCTTTAATGGCACGCTCTCTCCCAACAATACCGGTTAGCAACGTTCACAGTCTCTCTTTCCATTCTCCCCATGGCTTTCATATTCATTTAGACCGGGTCAGATGCAGAGTAAAATACTGATCCAACCCAGGAACTCAGACTTGTCTTCAGAAAGACGTTGTGTGTGGGAGAGTGTGTGTGACACTCAGACATACTGTTCTGCAGACTGAGAGACATGCAGAGGTGAGAGTTGTCACATAGCCCCTTTGCATGTATTGTGCCGTGAGAGTACAAATCCTGCAAAGCGCCTGACAAAATCATCATCCAGGAGATCTTACACTGGAGCAAAAAGAAGGTATTTTCTTGCCTGGTGGGCAAGTAAATTGTGGAACTCTTTGTCGCAGCCCTTTTTTGGAGCTGTAAGTGTAAGCACATTAAAAAATGTAAATAAAAAGGATAAAGGAAATGTTGTATGTCAGTGTTGCTTGGGGTTTTTATTTGTACACAGTGATACAGACGTGACATCTGGTTCAGGAAGTCCCTGGAACTGCTGGCCAGATGCAGTGAAGGGGTTCAGTGCAATGATCATTCTGCTTTATGTATTTTTTAAAAAACCTCTGAGATATACCCACTGGAGGATGAAATTCAGAGATGGTTACCTGGTCGTTCTACTAAAAATGACTCCCTCCAGTGTCTTAGTTGATTTTAATGCACTAGCTGCTACTAAAGATTTGAGGTCACTTTTATGTTCTGGCCTGAGAATTGGAGTTGCTTCTTAAGCTTCGAGTCATTCCTGTGTAGAGGTCCAGTGATGGCTGGGGGCAAGTTCCAGCCACCCATTTGATGTAATGTTAAAAGCAAGTCAGATTCCTGGCTCTTACCCTGAGCATCTGCTACTGGCTGCTGCTGGAGGTAGGATATTTGGCAAAATGGACCTGCAGTGTAAACCTGTTCTGTTTGTTCCAGACCTTGACTAACAACACTGAGGTCTGAATACATACAACTGGTTTGTAATTGTAGCCAGTTTTGTTTTAACAAGACTTTTTTTTTACTGTTAGTAGGATTTAGTGGGCTTATGGGGGGAGGGGCAAGTGCAGCGGTCTTGTCCTAAATGGGAAATTATTTATAAGGTATCAAACCGTATTGTCGTTGGGGAGAAATACCAGAATCACAGTTTCATTCAGGTTGGAAGGCACATCTGGGTATCAGCTGTGTGGACATCAACTTGTCCTGCTCAAAACATGGTCAGCTTAGAGTAGGTTGTTCTGTGTTTTGAATAACTTTAAGGACAGAGATTCTGCAGCTTTTCTGGGCAACAAAGACCAGCATTTGGCCAACATTATGATGTAAAAACCTCTTGATATCTAATTGGACAGGAGCACACTGCTGACCCATGTTCAACCTGGCCATGAGGCCTGCAGGTCCTTTTCTGTGAAATTGCTCTTTGGCCAGTTGATCCCCAGTCCATACCCTTGCACGGACTTATCGCTCCCCTAGGACAGGACATTGCATCTGCCTTTGCCTTTGCTGAACTTCCCGAGGTTGCTGTCAGCCCACCTCTTCAGCCCATCAAAGTCCCTCTGAATAACAGCTCTGCTTATCACAGCTAATTCTGCAATATACAAAAAGGATCAGATAAAGAAAATAGATTGGTTAAATGCTTGAAGTCTTTTCATGAATAAGCCAAAAAGGTACACTGGTATGTTGCAGCGGGGAGAGGGAATATGCAATTTTTCTTTTCTTTAACAGTGCCTTCGCACTGGGGGCAGTGAATGCGCCAGCATACCCTGCTGCACAAATGAAGCCTCTTTCCAGTCCCTGTCCAGGTATCTTGGATGGGAAGAGGAGCATAATTCTTTTAATGAGATACTTGTGACTGTGGCATATCTCACACTCCCTATGGTATGTAAATATGTAACAGTCAAAGCACAGATCAGAAGCTGTTTCCAACATCTTACTACATTCAAGGTTAGAAGCATGATTCAGAAACTCAACAGATGCTATGATTCAAGTAACTGCTGATGCACTTGGCAGCATGTCTGTATGTGCAAACACTAACAAGTACATTTTCATTTCAGTGTACATGAAAATTAAGCATGCAATTCCTGTTGCTTACCAGAAAATGGTATCCTAATTCTCCATGCACTATCCAGGAACCACCAAGACTCAAGAGCTCAATCAGTGAAAAATGCCTGTTACGATTACTATTACAATGTCATACAACCTACACCTTAGTAAACAGAGTAAGAAATAATTATAAGCTGCATCCCTTCTAAAAAGACAGTAATATACAAGCATGTAAGGATGACTGCAGTGGATCAGAACACTGCCCATTGGCATAAATACATTGTCTCAGCAGCACGCATACAGGAAACTTAAGGTAGTCCTTATGCAGTCAGTAACCTTCAGTAGGTTTCCTTCTCCATGATCCTGGCCAGGATTCTCCTCTTGAACTAGGGAAATTCTTAACATCTACAACAACCAGTGACAAGGAGTTCCTGAGTTTGATTAGACCTGGTTTATGAAGAACCACCTCTCTCTGCTTCTGGTCTTTCACCCTCCTAAGTTCATCTGAAGCTTCCTAGTTCTTGCCTGAGAAGCAACAGTGAATTACCAGGCTGCCTCAAAGAAACTGAAGCGATTGCACTCTGTATTTTCTGCTTCACCTTTTCATCCACCCTGCCGGCTGCTCTTGATCAGCCCTGTTACCACTGAGCTATGGGAACGACAAGCTTCAGCTCCAACGAGATTTGTTTTGTATTTCCATTTGAGCTCTCTTGTATTACTAGAAGTTAGCAGGTTATACATAGCAGTGGCCAGAACAGAGAGCAGAAAAGCGTGTGCAACCAGAGATGTTTTAATTTGTTGTGTTGGCAGGCTAAAAACACACCCACACAGGGCCACAAGAAGGCGGAGAAGCAGTCTCATGATTCAATACAAAAACAATTCCTGTGTGGCTCACTCAGGTTCCTGGTATATACCCTCAGAAACGGGAACATCATGTGCTGTCAGTGTTGTGTTGCTGTGGCAATGAGATGCCAGTAGGACTCAAGTGCCATGTGTGTTGTGGACATTTACATGGGGATCAGCTCAACCACATGCTAAATTCAGGTAATTTCTTCATGGAAGCAAGACAGCAAGTGCAGAATGAGGGCTCTTGAAGATACTTTGAATTTACTGATACTTTGGATGCACTTAGGTCACTGGAATAGCTCTGTTTTGTTTCTCATTGACAGTTTTGTGGAACTTTTGTGCAAAACCCTACTCTTTGCTGCATCTTTCAGGGTTTTGCTAGTAACTGCAAAGGTATGGCTAAAGTAACACATGGGTTTTTTCTACTCTTTGGACTGCTTCCTACTACTGTTGTACTAACTCAAGTATTTATCTTGTTTTTATGTGATGGTGAGAAACATTTCTGGGCCATGAGCTATGAAAAAATGAAGAAATATATCCAGATGTCTGGTATGAACCAAGAGCACTGAAAAAGTAGCAGTCCTGAGAGCAATGTTAGCAGAGCACTCATATCATGTAAGACATACCATTGCATTAAAGCTAATGACAGCACATCTTTGACTAAAAGGCTTCTATATTTGAAACGTAAAAGACGATGTAATGATAACTATACACTGAATTTGAAACTAAATCAACAAAAATACATGTTTATTAGCATAGAATAAAATAAGGCATTAATAAATGCTTCAAGCTTTATGAAATTACAACATACCTCATACGGCTTTAACACATTTCTGTCAAAAAGGTGTAATTGATGCAGTTCTCCTCCGATGCAGATTTAAAAGTAAGTTTTCAACCCATGTGTTAAAACACTAGTTACACAGTTGGAAATGAGAACAAGTTTAGGCAACTCTTAATTAAGGTTAATATGTATCTAAAAGCATCATTCAGTTGTAAAGAAAAAAGTCTGGCCTTACAGGGCAACTGCCTTAGAGCCTTTGGCAAAATTGTTGGGGCAAGTATCAAAAGTCACAGTTGCTGATTTAGCAGACAAAAGATATGATGAATTATATTTCACTGTGGAAAGATTCTTGATGCGAAAGATGAGAAGGTAACAAATCCTGGGTCATGGTGCTGAGCGCCCAGGCAGTGCTCCATTCTCTCCCTTCAAGGGGACTTGGGTTTGAGACTCTGGACCCTGATTACAAAGAGGGTAAAAAACATAGTATGTGTTTGTTGTACAGTTCAGATAATGCTAGTCACTGAAAACTTGTATCACACATGTAGACAGAGGAGAGAAGAGCAGAGACTTTATCTGCAAAACCAGTGCTTTTGGAACATTTAGCTGAGTCATTCAGAGTCCTGGGAAAGAACGTGGCAGGAAGAGCATCAGGAGGAAAGTTGAATTAAATATGACATATTGAATGAAGGCATGAATAATGGTTTATTTGAAACACTAATATGATGTAGCTGAGAGTATCCTAGCCTAGCATTTTTTTCATATAGTTTTCCTTATCCTCCTGTACTTCATTTTGCCAGTTCTGGTAGAGCTTATTCTACTGTCTAATGCTTCAGGAAAGGAATAAAAAAAAAGGCAGGTTTGATATGCTGTTCAGATTTCAATCTGCTAGCAATGTTACAGTTAATACTGGTTTTAGTGGGAGGGTAAACTCTGTTCTCTGTTCTAGTTTCTTCTTCCCAAAATGTAAATCTATAGGAATAAAACTCATCCAATGTGAATAACTATGCAGGTATTCTTACGTTTGAGTCATTTGAAATATTCACCTAGTAAGTGATAGTTTGCTAGATGAGACTTTCTTTTTTGTCATCTTTCACCAGAGATTCAGGTACAATATATGAATTTGTGATCATCTCAATAAAATTGTGAGCAGGATAATACTATTTAAAAACACTTTGCTTAATTTTTGCAGAATAGCTTTTATGAGACAATACAGATGAAATATTACCTTTTGAAAAATGAATATAATGCATGTCAGTCAAACAAACACCACTAAGCTATGTGTTTTATTAAAAAACCCTAGAAGACATAAGCAAGGCTGGCAGTATAAGAAAGTTTTTAAACACTTGCACAAGTTATATACGTGTAGCTTCTTTCAATATATTAACTTCAGGCTTCCAGTTGTTAAAGCATTCTGGAAATTAAAAGAGTGCATGGAAAAGTCCAGTAACATTTTTAATGCAGTGGTGTTACTGCTCAGGCCAATGCACCTCGTGAGAAGTTGCTTGATTGCCTCCAGCCTCTTTTACTGCTGCCAGGGGCTGGAGGAGAAATAAAGCAGCCAGCTGAGATCCTCCCTAGAGGAAAAGCTTCCTTGAGGAGTGCCTGGCTGCTGCACCGCTACTGTGGGCAGCTCCTTCTCCCTCGCAGCTCAACCCCTCACCCAGCCTGGACTGGAACAGGACAGGATCGGGGCATGCAGCCCGGGGGGCACCGGCACCGGCACCCCACCAGAGTATTTGGGTTGCCCTGGGGAATGGGGAGCTGCAAGAGAAAATTAGTGGTGAGGAAGCGGTGATGGCTCTGGACAGGATTCCCTGCTATGCTGAGTGATAATTCGTGGTGCTGGACACTTTGGGTGTTAAATCTTAACTTGTCTTCAAGCGAGACTGGAATTTGCCAACCTGGGCGCAGCACGCTTGTTTGGCAAATAAGCACAGATGTTGCTATTCTGGATAGGAGTTTTAAAAGCTCTCCCTAAATCATATGTTTCTTGTGGGACTCCTTGGCTTGTGTGGAGGCTGATGAGGAAGTTGCAGCGTTTCAAATGTTAACCAAAGGACACTGGAAAATGGGCAAGGGTAATATGAAACTCTCCCTGGCACAAGCACAAGGACTATTGTATTACAGATACATACTGGAAGGTTGTTATCAAGGCAAAAATCAGTTCTGTCAGATTTCTTTTTACTTGCTGTCACTAATTGTAAGACTCAGTTCACTAATGCTGGCAGAAAGAGGTGTGCATTTAACCTGACGAGATTCGCGGTGAATAGATGAATATGTTTTCATATCCCATATGCCATTTTTCATAGACATGTGAATATGAAAGTGCAGATAACAGCAAGGGAATGATGCACCAGAATATGATGTAATTTTTCTATTTTTATGGACTTTGAACACTTTAAGTGAGGATGAGTCTATAAAAGCAGCTCAGTTTTGCTGGCTCTAAATCTGGCACACGACTTGCTAAAAGCTATTCAAACTTAGCTCCTACGCTTATTTTTTTGTTCTTCCTACAAAAGAATTGAGCTTTCAAAGTGTTGATAGGAGAATGCTATTTTTCAAATAATTTCTTTTGTTTTTTAGATTATCTTCAAAACAAGATGATAATATTGGTCAGAAAAGCAAAGAGAAAATATGTGTACAAAAACAAGGTCAAAGAGTCTCATGTGTTTCCCTTGATACATTTTGCTGGAAGTGTCATTTTTGAGTATAATCAGGGAAAATTTAGGTACTTCAGAAGAGTAAAAGAAAAGAAATGCTGGTTGTTGTGACATACAGGCTGTCTTTCAATTTTCTGGAATTTCATAGATATAAACTGTTTTGCTATTTGCTGTTAATGCCAAAGATTTTTTTTTAAGTAAGACTATATAAAAACAAACTACTTAACGCTTTTGGGGAGACATAACTAAAAGTTTTTGTAACGTAAAACAGAATTAAATACTTAGAGGTTTACTTCATTGTAAGCAGGATTCACTTAAAGAAGCTTTGTCTTCATGTTAAATGGTTTGCCATGTGGTTGTAAGCAAGGGAATGGGCCTGTCTTTGCATCAGGTATTCTTGTATGACAAGATTTCCACAATGTTTGCAGAGTTCATGTTTAATATCACTGATAATAGATAATGTTACATTGCTATGGTGATGTCAATAGCCAGTCCAGGTATCCGCAGGGTAT
>NW_010543027.1:0-426 GCF_000687285.1 Phaethon lepturus
CCTCCTTCGCAGCTGCGCCCACGCCAGCGCTGCGCTCGGTCGCCAGAAATCAGGGACGGGCTGAGCTCCCCTTCGCCGCCCGGGCACCCCCTCCTCTGGGCACCGGCCACGAGACAAGGGCAGGGCCGCAGGGAGGGCACGGAGAACAGGTCGCAGGTAGCTGGGCAGGATGCCGCCGGACGCGCGCTGACGGACCACCACGGTCCTTCCCCACCGTGCCCGAGCGGAAGGCGCTTCTGGCCTCAGGATGAAGACAATCTCAAGTCAGCGAGCAGACGTGCAGGGTAACTTCATCCCCAGTCAGGTAAGGAGCTTTTCCCAAAGAAAGTTCCTAAATCTGGTAAGGACGCGGTGCTTCCCCGTTCAGGGGGAGGGGGCGGGTTCGCCTGGTGCTGGGCGGGTGCAGGAGGAAGCAGAAGCCGTCGC
>NW_010543027.1:458-1097 GCF_000687285.1 Phaethon lepturus
CCGACGGACCGCGGCGCGGGAGTGCCGCAGCGGCTCCTCGCCGGGAGGAAGGGCGGAGGTGTGCCTCACCAGCACACGGAGGAGGGTGCCCCGGCACCTGCGAAACGTCTGCCTTCCACGCTAGGTGTATACAGTGCCCATAACGCGTCGCTAAGCCTGTGCGCGCGGCCTCGCGGTGTTTCCGCAGGGCCGGCTGCCTCACTCACGGCACGTGGCGCCGTGTCTTGTCACTTCCGTTTCCTTCCCGCTTCCGACCACAGAAACTGGGCAGCTTCATTGGCATAACTCAAATCCATGTGGGACGTCGATATTCTGCTCAGAGTTCTATTCTCGCTTAGTTGTCATCCCAGACTTTTTTAAGCACCCTAGTGTTATCCTACATGGAATCACATTTATTTGGGGCTTTCCCTTGCTGGCGCAGATGCACATTTCAGTGCACGGACACAGTGTGCTTTCACCGGAGCTGCGTGAAAAGCTTCATTAGACAAATCAAGCTGGAAAGCCTCCTTTGCTGCGCTGGCAGAAATGCGAAGTTCACCTTTTAGTGGACTGCTTCCTTTTTGTCTTCCTTTTTTTAGACCACCTCCGGGCGCAGCTCCGGGCGCTCAGTGACACCGCGCACGTGCAGGGAAGGGAAGA
>NW_010543027.1:1166-2193 GCF_000687285.1 Phaethon lepturus
GCACCCACCCTCCTCGCCCGTCGGGGCTGGCGGAGCCTCTCCAAGAGCCTCTGCAGGGCGTGATTCGCAAAAGTACCTCCGGGGTGGTGTCGCTGAAGGGCGATGGCGGTCGCCTACCGAACTGCCTGACCCTGCTTTAGAAATCCCAGGTTTTATAGTCACAGCTTCAGCCTTTAATCCGGCCTGGTCGGATGAAAACGCAGCTCGGTGGGTTAAGGAAGCGGCTGAGGTATCTTTCGAAGACCTAATACACAACACGGAATAAAAAGAAGAAAATGGCACATCAATAAAATCCTTACTTAAAAGAAAAAAAAAAAAACACACACAACAACCCACTCATGGAAAATAAACCCGGGAAAGCTGGACTGCAGAGACACAGCAATAGCTGCAGGGCTGAGACCTTGCAAAGAAAGCTTGTGCCCGGAGTAGGGTTTTACAGTGAGTTTTAAACCACTTTAAAATGTCAGGTTTGGTTTCTGACGTGGTTACGTTTACCCCATAAAAATAAAGTGATTTGAAGACCCTTTGGGGCCCTGGAACAGCTCCCGCTCTTGCTATATAGACTGTGCTTCACATGTTGGTTTAAGCTGCTTATTGCCTTTTATGATACTCCGGTTATTAGGTTAAATCAGCAGCACTTCCATTAAAAACCTCTATTGATCATATGCGATACCTGAACGGTCGGTAGCTTTTATGTGAAGAGAATAAATGATATACTTGTTTCTAACCGTTAAACTATAGGGTTATCAAGGGACTGAATAACTGCCCTTAATATAGCAATTATTTTTGCAGGTACAGTACTTGGTAATGTTTAAGCATAATTACCTAGTAATCTGGTATTTACTACGTAACTGCAAAGTGTAATATTTGCACCCTGTAAAATAAAGCAGGCATTTAAAAATATTTAATACTTTCTGGCTTTCCTTTGTGCCCCTGCCCGCGTTTTCCCCACAATGCAGTGCTGCCGCGCGTTTCCTTCCCCCCAGAGCCCCCAGGAGCGGGACAAGGCTGAGTGATGGGGAGAGCC
>NW_010543028.1:0-11147 GCF_000687285.1 Phaethon lepturus
ATAATCAATTAATATAATAAATGTTTTGGCTATAATATAATAAAATTGTCATATTAATATTATTATTATCATGCAATGATGTGGTCACCAGGGGTGTCTGCACAAGCCACCTCCCCACACTAAACCTTGCCCCATTCCTTCGTTTCACAGTCACATCCATGAAAGAGGTTCTCCCAGAACAGAGTGCTGCTATTAGAAATCTGGCTAATTTTGCCTTCTACAGTTTGCAGCATTTGTTGATCAGCCAACAGTGCTCCTGCAGAGGAGTTTGTCAGGCAGTTATGGAGCAGACTGCACTCAGTAGTGAGGATTGATAGCGTACCAAGAGTAGGCAATATGTGAAAAGGTTTCATGAATTATGCAAGGCCTATCATGGTACGTATGTGCCCATGATCTCTCCTTTGATGGTGCTGCTGAGGAAAATGCCAAGGAGAGCAGATATCTGTTGACTGCCATGATCAGCTGTGAGTAGGATGGGAGAAGCCAGAGAGTTCCCAAAACCTGGCTGATCCACCTGTGCCCTGGCTGATGAAGTATGGTCCTGATGTGAGAGCACCTGGAAGAAGGAGGTTTAATTGCACTCTAAGCTGCAGTTAATTGCAGGATGGTTGTAAAATGTGCATTTGGGCAATTACAGGCAACTTGAGGCTGCTTACACAACCGACTGAATGCAAAGGGTAGAATTGCCATGTGTTGCAGAGGAGTGCTTTGCACTGCATAACATTTACAAGGAAGAGGCGGTGAGCATTTCCCAGGGGTGGGTTGATGCCAGTGCTCATTTACACAGAAGGAGAAGGCAGCCAGAAAATGCACCTGTGATAACAGGGTCTGACTCCAAGAAAGAAAAGAAATAATGGGATGTTATATGTGCCCACAAGCTTGTTTTGCAGAGCAAATTATCATAACAATGTAAAATGTTGGCCAGGGAGGAGCTGTCATAAAGGGTAATGCAACTTCAGCAATGTAAATCTGACTTGACAGATTGCTTTTTGGGGTTCTTTTTTGTTGTTGTTGTTGTTTTGTCTCTCTCTTTTTTAATAGGGCTGGAGTAGTCAAATTTATGTGAGAATTTATTAAAGGCAGAATTTTATTTTAATTAATGCTTCCTTAGGATTTCTGTGTTACAAAATGCAACACTACAGCCAACAGTTTACATTCACATAGAGAGTAAACAATCACATAGAAATAAAAGCAAAAAAACCCACTTCCCATTTGAATGCGTTCCTATCCCATCCTGAAAAATAAAACTAAATAAATGCATAAAAAATAAAACAGGATAGGAAGTGCAGACAAAGCGTTCAACCAGCTGAGCAACAAAGGGCAGCAACAGATTGGGAGGAGGAAATTTAATGTGCAGAACTGTTGTATTAAAATTATTATGTGTCTTGACTAAATATGAATTCTGTAAGAGCTCTCTCCACGCTGTTGTCACGTGCAATGCATGTGGTTCTAGATATGCTCCTCTGCCCTTTCTGCAGCACTTTTCACACCTGAAGGAGTAACTGTGGTTTATGTTCAGGGTAGAGCTGACCTTGTCCATGAAGTCCACGGGGCAGAGGAGAGGCTGCAAACACAGGTTTTCACGTCAGCTCCAGCACCTCCCGGTGCTGAAGTTGCGGCTTTCTGTCATGCTCACCTTCTTCATTCACCTGATGTACTCCAGAAACTTGTTTGTTTGGCTGGGAAACTCCCTCCAATGTTGCAGATGTTGGTTTCTGGCTGTTTTTCTTTCATCCTGATGATTCCCGCATCTCTTGCTGGAAGCTGATAGGGCTCAGGCAAAAGGTCCCTGAAAACAAAGAGAAGGTGTTTATTTTTCTGTCTATCAAAAGAAAAAAAAATCCCATGCACCTGAAGCATCTTATATCCATCCTGAAGAGTCCTCAGAGAATATTTCCTTTCTAGCTTTGGTGCAAGAAAACACATTTGAGGAAAAAAATAAAAGGTACTTTACCCACATTTGCACACACATTTGTATCATCATACCTTTAGTAACAATCTTTGCTTTTGTGCGTTTCCAGGGACATGTCAAAATAAACCTTTTTTCATGATGAGACAGCCATATGGGTTGCACAGGGACATCAGAAAAACATTTTGCTGCCACATTGTGGTACCTACACATGAGAAATCAATAAAGAATGAAGATTTGACTATCAGTCCTTCCACAGCTTCCCCCTAGCCCATAAACCTGTTTTTTCTTGCTGTGAAAGCAAGGTAACAGAGGAAGAGAGCACACATTTCCTTTCCCCTTCCCAGCACAGAATCACAGAGTACCTTTACAGGTCTCATTATTTAAAAAGAACCTCTTTCACCATGAGTAGAAAAAAATCTCATATTCTATTTCACTATTTCAAGACTTTTTACAAGTCATTGGGTTGGCCCAAAAAATCCACCCAGAGGCCTGATAACAAACACTGGAATCATAGCTTGCAAATTAGTAATTTGACCCCTCAACAATAAAAGGAGTTATATTCAAGCAGCCAAAGAAAATGAACTTTTTCTTAAATAAGGGTCTCTTATAAAAGCTTTACTCTTGATACAAATATTCAGTCTTGCCCTAAGGATTATGGAGGAATTTCTTGGAGCTCTCAGAAGGAGCCTTTACCTTACAGAGGAGGTGCAAATAGTGATCAGCATTCTATATTGCTTAAATAGAGTGGTTTATTGCCAGCTTTTCTTTACTAGCTTTTCTGCATTACACTTTACTACATTTTCTCAAATGGTGACAGCGCGCACCACAGGAGTACTAGAGGGTGGACATCAATTTCTAACACGCCAGCAGGCTCACATAAGCTGTTCTCTTGTTGCTGAGGAGACAGCCTGGGAGAAAGAAATCCTTGGCTCAGGACTACAGCTCTGTCTGTGCCTGCCTGCACGGTATTTAAATGCCCTCAGAATGAATTTTGCTACATACAGGGAGGAAGATTAGTGACATAAAATCTGATTTATTTGCTCTTTCTGCATGAGGAACGTTTAGCTAAAAAGTCCTACCAAATAGTTTAAAAACATAAAGGACTTCACTAAATACATCTTTTTGAGGTGTTTTTTCTTTTTTATTGCTGTTGTATCAAATAATGACCTTAAGTGTTATATCTTGATTTAAAAGACATGCATTCCTCACTGGCAGTATTCTGATCCGATTATCTGAGTCATGCAGCATTTAGCATATTTTCACTAACCTAGCTCATTTCTGTCCTTTATCCTCTGGAATGTATTCCAGGTCCACATGTAGAATGAACATTTTTCCCCACCAGAGTGTTTACTGAACTGTATCGTGAACAGCCACACATACTGTAGCTGTGAATGAATGAATGTTGTTTTTCCACCCTCTCTTCTGTACTATTTTTGACAAGCAATTCATTATTTGATTTCCAACTTAGCCCCCAAATCTGCTATGTTGGTAAAATACCTGTCTGCTTTTAAAGCAGGGAAAAAAAAATCACAAATAACTATGAGATGTCCTGCTATTTGCACATTCTTTGCAGATATGGAGATAATATAGGTTCTATTTTTAGAAATCAAAAATAATTAAGTCTCATCTCTAGTTGGACAGGCAACTAAGAAAATATGCAATTTGACTTCCCTTATGTAGTAAGGACAAATTCATTTTCTGGTTTACATATGTACAAGCAAAGCACTTTTTCCACACAGAAATATCACCTGATATTTATTCTGCAGATTTCATTGTTTGGAGCAATTTGAATAGTACATTTTGGAACAAACTGACTTTCACAAATAAACCATGTAAAAGAAATAAAGTCCAACCCAGACAAGGTATCTTATAAGGACAGAAGAAGGATTAAGATCCAGCATAACTGAATAACAACATTCTCTCCTTGATTCAGAAGACAACTTTTACCTTTCAAAATCTCCCTAGTGTATGGGATGTGAAAATCAGCTCTGTTTTTCCGTGCATCTTTTTATGCTTCTACAACCATTATCTGTTTCCCATTTCAGTTGTATTATTTGGAATACAATTGAACATGGCTTGTCCAATTTTCCATAATGAACCCTGTATATTTAAGGATCTCAAAAGCCACATAGGAACAGTTCTTTAATGAAAAGTCTGGAACACAAAGCTTTTTCCATGACCAAGTGGAAGCAGTCATAGAAAAGTATTTGGAAATCTTTCCTGGAATCTTAAGTGGGGATTTAAGCATGAAAGAAATATGTGTTGTTGAGATAAGGTGCCTTTTAATTTAAGACACCTATTTATAAAACAAAATGGCTCAAACTAGTAACTGCAAGATTCACAGTGGACAAGTGATTGAAGAAGGGATCTGTAGCTTCACTAGAGAGGGATATACAGTGACGCAAAAACTGGCTTTTAAACACCAGACACACTTTCAGGGATTTAGACATAAATTTGAAGAAGAGATAAACATCTTTGAGCTTTCCTTTATAAATGGGCATCTAAATTCCCTCCTCAAGGGAAAAAAAAAAGTCCTTTCTTTCAAAAGGATGACATGCAGTCACTTTGGTATATACCATTTTCACAAGGGGTAGGAAAACATATTTCAGTTGAAGAGAGAACTGTGTGGCTTCTCCAACTAAGATGTAAATGGCTTTAAAATAGTGGGGGTACTTCACAGGGGAAAGGAGAGCTTCCCAGAATATAGCCTCGTACTTCCTTACAGGTGGGATTTAAACACAACATTTCTGTACTGGAGCACTCTAGCACCAGTCTACTCTGTAAAAGAAAGACTCTTTGGTCTTTTGCACAGGACTGAATAACCACGAATCATCTCAATCAGACAAATCTCTGTAAGTGAAACAAGAAAAGAAATACTTATTAATAACTCTTATTCAAGTGTAAGCATGAATTAAGTGTGTAATTAGCTCTTGGCCACAATATCACTGTATTGAGAGCAGAACCAAATCTAACCCAATTAGTCTTGTTAAGAAGCAGAGTACACTACCTCTAAAAGTGGAGTTAATATTGTTGCTTGATATGTTTTTATTCCACGCGAATATGCTAGATTCCAGAGCTGGCGAAGAGATCACTACAACAATGCCCAGCAAGCACAAGCACATCCCAGATTCTCCTTGTGAAACTAGTCCAATAAACCACTCCACTTAATTGAAACTACCTTTTCTGGAAGAAACAGAGGAAAAATTATCTAACAACTCTAGGCAGTCTGCAGTCAGCTATTTCAAAAAAGCTTAAGAAGTGCAAGTATGAAACACATCCCACCCATGCAACAGAGAAACTATTGATGTAGATCCTTTTGAAGAGAAGAAAGGGAATACACTGTGGAAGTTACAGAAAGATTTTCTTAAAATTGCAGTAGTATTGTCCATTTCATTGTGATAATTAAGCTAAAATTATCTTTAGGAAAGCAATATACATAATTGTGTGGAAGGCACCATAACAATTCATTTCACTGTGCAGACTCATTGAAACCAATACTCTAAAATGAAATAAGGTTGTACACAGCAAATAACAAGATACCTTTCTAAACAAAATTTTTCTGAATACTTGAGAATTGTTAACTCCTTGTTATCTCTGAAGTTCAAAAAGTTCTAACCACTTTGCCATGTAGACAAGAAAAGTCCCATTATTTGGAAGCCTTAAAGCCATAGAGAGTCATAGAATCATAGAATCACAGACTATCTGAAGTTGGAAGAGACCCATAAGGATCATTGAGTCCAACTCCCTGCTCCTCACAGGACTATGTAAAACTAAACCATATGACTAAGAGTGTCATCCAGACATTCCTTGAACTCTGATGGGCTTGGTGCCATGACCACTTCCCTGGGGAGCCTGTTCCAGTGACCGACCACCCTCTCAGTGAAGAACTTTTCCCTAATGTCTGACCTGAACTTGCCCTGACACAGCTTCATTCCATTTCCTTGTGTCCTATCGCTGGTCCCCAGAGAGAGGAGGTCAGCACCTCTCCCTGCGCTGCCCCCTTTCAGGACGTAGTAGACTGCAGTGAAGTCACCCCTCAGTGATGAGGTCACTGCTCAGCAATAAGGTCACCCCTCAGCCTTCTTTTCTTATATTGAGGCACCCAAAACCGCACACGGTGTGGAGGTGGAGCTGCACCAGTGCAGTGCAGGGTGGGACAATCGCCTCCCTCAACTGGCTAGCTATGGTGTGCTTGATGCACCTCAGCACATGGCCAGCCCTTTTGGCTGCCAGGGCACACTGTCTGCTCATGTTCAACTTACCATCAACCCAAACCTCCAGATCTCTTTCTGCAGGGCTGCTCTCCAGCCTCTTGTCCCCCCATTTGTATGTGTAACCAGGATTATCCCATCCCAGGTAGAGAATCTAGCACTTACTTTTGTTAAATTTCATACAGTTAGTGATTGCCCAGCTCTCTAGTCTATCCCATCTAATATTTGTACACATGCTTGGTTTAAGCCTCTTTAAACTTTATTTCTAAATTTCACTTCTACAGTAGGTAGTATAGCTATTTTACCTTGAATAGTTCCAACAAAAACATGTTCAGCTGCAGTAAAAACCTTTGTTGTTACACAGATAAGAACAGTTTCAGTGAATTTATTTTTCCCTTCTGCTTCTCCAAAGCTGAGTTTCTTAAAAAATTTATTTTCTCTTTCGTGCTTAGACAGAAAGGTACTCCAACGGTGTGGAGCCAGCACCATGAAGCTCCACTGACGGAGGAGCAGCAGACCCCTCAGGACTGCAAAGCAACACAGGTCGCTGCCAGCCACAACAGCAACCATCTCAACATATGGCTAAAATCACCCAGCGCTTGCCAGATGTGGTCACAGCCTCAGCACTGAGAAAAGCATCAGTTGTTGTTGGTACAGCCTAACTCAGAAGGTAATTTATTTTTAGGTGACCACTGAGGCTGGGCTAGGTGGGATGTTGCTGCAGTTCTTATTCATCACAGGGAGGGAACAAGCAGGCTAGCACAGCTGCAGAGATTTCACTAGCTTCTCATGTGAGGCAAAGCTCCATCTGACAGTGCAGAACAGAGGCAGAGCATCTGTGGGAAGGTGTCATTTTATTAAAAATATATGGGTTAAATTTAGGGTTTTGTTATTTTAAATTTAAATTTAATCTGTAGTAGATAAATCTTACAAAGTTACTCTCAAGCACTTTATTTGCTTCCTGCAAATAGTGGTTTCCTTTCTGATGGATTTTATTGTTAAGATTTCTACAAATTATTATTTTATTTTATCAAAAATAAAATGTAATTTTATTAAAAATATATGGGTTAAATTTGGGGTTTTTTTATTTAAAATTTAAACTTAATCTGTAGTAGATAAACCTTACAAAGTTACTCTCAAGCACTTTATTTGCTTCCTGCAAACAGTGGTTTCCTTTCTGATGGATTTTATCGTTAAGATTTCTACAAATTAGTTTTTGTTAGTGAATTGCATCACAAGATGCAACTTACTGATACCAGAGGTGGCTATAAGTCAAATGTTAACATCAATATAAGTTCACAGAAATCAGTGTCAATGGTAGTATTTAGACTAGGTCTAATAGAATGTAAATAAAGATATTTAATACATGTCCATACACTAAAATACTCTCAGGAAAAAAAAAACAAACTTCTCTTTCCAAACCATATGCAGAAACCAGTGTGAGCAGGTATGTCTGCTGTCAACTCCAAAGACCAACAAATTTGTGTTTTAATTGGTGAAGGCAGAGCCAATTCTGAAGCTAGTGACCCTCCATCCCAAAAGTAAAGCAGGACTGAGCTCATAATCTTCCTCAGCACAGCAGAGGCCAGCTGGAGTGGAAAAACGGGAAGCCTCTGTCCCCATGGTAGCATCTCCCGTGGTCCAAACCAAAGTTCTGAAAAGGAGCAACCACTGAGATAGTGCTATCTATCGACCTGGAATACAGTAGCTGGCCTGTTTATATTTCCCAATCAATGAGTGAATTGTTGTAGCCTGTCCCTGCAAGACAGAGGAATGGGTCCTGGAAACCAGGTTTATATCTTGGTGCACCTGCCTGGCCAGATGCTTCTGCCAGAAAGCTTTCCCAGTCACTGGTGCCGTGTGACTTGCTAACAGGGGCTTCCAAGGGGATGACCCCGCACAGTGAGTGTCAGTAGTCTAGGGTAAGCGCCCATCTCTGCCCCACCTCACAATTTTTTTCTTAATGCTTTTATTTATGCAGGTGGATAAGTAAAATTTATTATAGAAGGTGTACAAAAGCTTTTCTTTCTTAATGCTTTTGTACAGATTTTTATTTATCCAGGTGGATAAATAAGGTAGAAGATCAGACAGGTCACAGCAACCTCTGTTAAAGACTAAATGAACAGTACCTCGGCATTGGTAGAGCTATTCAAAAGATGTGAAATCAAAAAATACTAGCTTCATGGAAGTACTGCAGTGAGCATCTATTTAGTAACCCTCAGATCATAATCTTTTTCACAGATGCCAGACTCCTCCCCATAACTGCAGAGCAGCCAGTATGGAGCCCCTTCACAAGTCACCAGAGAGACCCTTGTGTTCACAACCAAAAAGCCATTTTCTCCCACTGGCGATATGAATGTCTCAGTATTGCAGGTTCCACACAGAATACCATTCTGCAAAATACTGGTTTTCAGGTTCATAATACATAGCTCTTACTTGCTGCTGAAAAGATTCGATCTGAAGCTATGTGACTGTGGAACATCTTCCCATCCTCATCTTGCTCTAAAACACAGCCAGGCTGCTACAAACCACCATGCATCTGTCTCCTTGCAGTCTCCTGATTTACAGATGCTGATCCATGTCTTCACGGATGACCTGTGATTCCTATATTCTAACCCAAAGTGCACTGAAGGCTAAGAGATTTCCAACTGTTCTGCAGCAGCCTAAACTCTTAAGCCGGAGAGATATAAAACATGGTTTGTTTCACTCCTGCTCTTGTAAAAGCAACCCTGACTTTGGATAGCCTTGCCTTTTGCTCTGCTGCTGCCATTGAATACATCCTGAAAATGCCTACCTGTGAGTAGGTCTTCTCAAGAGCAAAGCAAAGCAGACATGTACTTCAGAAACACAGCTACCTAGGCAGTTCTGCAAAAGTAGGACACTTTCAAGTTATTTCAGAGGCTTTCGGAGTTTGGCAGACTACACTCACGAATTTTCTATGGCATGTTACATGTTCAGACTCGGGTACCTAACACCACGTGCTGGCTTAGTCGTAACTGCTGTTGGGTCTACTTAAAAATAACTATCTCCTGACCTGCTGAAGTAAAAGAAAAAGCTTTGAAAAACAGTGGGACAGTCTATACTTCAAAAACATTTGTGCTAGTGATCAGTCTGCAGAAGACTACCAGGAAAGTACTCATGCATAAATTACAGAAAAGGCTGAAAGACAAATTTTCAAAATGACTTTGAAATTAACAGAGTTCAGCAGAGCAAAGAAAAATGTATGTAATCTAAAGTCTAACCATTTCACCTATCATTAGCCATTCCATACTAAGATACATTAACATCTTTAGTTTTCTCTTCCATTTAAATAAACTGTTTCTTCCATTTAAATAAACTGTTTCTTTAAGGGCTCGCTGTTAACACCTGATTGCTGTCACTCAGGATTGCCTCAATTTAACAGGGAATTCAATCAGTGCCAGTACTACCAGGGAATTAACTCTTTCTGCCACATTGCACTTGGCTTTGCACTTTGTAATTGTCTTAAACCCACAGTAAGATAAAAATCCTAATTTATATCTGTATACTTAGATTTGCTGTTTGCTCACGCCATAACTCTATCCTAAAGGTAGCTAAAACCACTTTTTTTTTAAAGTTGATTTTGATAAAGCAGGTCAGAAAGCAGCTTAGTGTCAAAATAGCAGGAGCTGTTACTTGCAGGGGGACATTCCTTTTGGATCAATATTATTTTTGTCTTTAAAATTATAGAGTAGAATTATTCATAATGACAGGATAGTAACTATG
Organism: Phaethon lepturus; assembly: GCF_000687285.1. NCBI lineage: Eukaryota > Metazoa > Chordata > Aves > Phaethontiformes > Phaethontidae > Phaethon > Phaethon lepturus. The sequence continues at coordinate 9,868 of NW_010543028.1, forward strand.
CAGCCAATTTAGAGAGAGCTATATTTATCCTAGGTATAGGGAAAAGAAACTAAGTACTTGGAAATATTATAAAACACCCTGGTGGCCATGTATGACAAAAAACATTATTGTAAAATACATGCAGTAATTATAATATACCTAAAGGCAACATTTTCTGTTAAAAAAAAAAAAAAGTTGTGACTTTTATAGAATATGTGCTGCTAATTATCAAATCTTTGAGAAATACTGTGGTCTACTGCTTCACCAGAATAAACAGAATTTTGCTTAAAAAATCATTCAGGCTGTAAAGGATACTATAACTTCATGGTTGAAATACTACATCTAAGTTATTTTTTCCAGGTATTTAACCAATCTAATCCTGACCTCTAATATGACCTTTAGTTTTTCCATTTTTATATATATAGTTCCATATGTACTTAGCTCAAATATAAGGAAATGTATATCCAGACAAAAACAAATTTTTAAACTGAGAGTCAGTGATAAAACTGCTATACCCTGTACCAAAATTCAGTTAAAAAACCAAACACTCTGAATACTATTTCTCAACATTTAGTGGGCCTCATAGCTACCAAAGCAAGTAAGCTACTCAGAGACATCAAGATCGGAGGCAGCCTGGGCTGCAGGGATCATGCACTGGTGGAGTTCGCAGTCCTGAGGGATATGGGGCAGGCGAAGAGTGAAGTCAGGACCCTGAATTTTCAGAAAACAAAATTCCAGCTCTTGAGGCAGTTGGTCAATAGGACCCCCTGGAAACTGCCGTCAGGGACAAGGGAGCAGAACAGAGCTGGCAGGTCTTTAAAGACTCTTTCCATAGAGTGAGAGAGCTCTCGATCCCCAGGTGTAAGAAAACAGAAAAGGAAGGCAGGAGATGGGCATGGCTGAGTGGAGACCTGCTGGGCAAACTGAAGGGCAAGAAGGAAACGCACAGGCAGTGGAAGCAGGGACAGGGATCCTGGGAGGAGTACAGGGACACTGCCCGGTTGTGTAGGGATGAGGTCAGGAAGGCCAAGGTGCGGCTGGAGCTGGATTTGGCAAGGGATGCAAAGAATGACAAGAAGGGCTTCTGCAGGTGTGTCAGCCAGAAAAGGGAGGTCAGAAAGCAAACCCACCTGTGAACATGGCTGGCAAACTGGTAACAACACAAAGGGAGAAGGCTGGGGTATTGAATGACTTCGTTGCCTCAGTCTTCACTGGCAGTGTCTCTTCCCACACTTCTCAAGGGGCTCGACCTCAAGATGGGGACTGGGGAAGCAAAGTCCCTCTCACTGTAAGAGAAGATC
>NW_010543029.1:0-9086 GCF_000687285.1 Phaethon lepturus
CGTTTGAAAACGCCGAGCACCTTCTGCTAGCAGCCTGAGCAAGCGAAGGTTTCACAAGTGGTGGTCTTACCAGACAGTTCGAACTGAAAGACACCCTGAGTAGTTCTCACGTACTCTTCACTCATTGCCCCCTGAATAACTCTGAATGTTTCTGCCACAGCACTCGGTGGCTTGGCTGGGGCAGATTCTCTGTCAGCCTTAGCCCCATCTGCGCCTTCACCGCTTAGTTTCTTCTCCTCTTTGAACGCCTGGGAAGCACCTGCAAAAAAAGAGCTTGTTTTTCTCCTTCAAATGCACACGCTTTGAAACTGCATGTAGAAGCACTCTAGTAGAGAACTCCGTTGGAAAAGGTTTAAGCTTTGCAGTAGGGAAATGAGTGTTTTCCCATTTCAGGACTAATACTGGCAAAGGAGGTTTTTAGCACCTGGGCATCTGAACAGGTGTCGAGCACTAAAGGTAATTCTGCAGTATTTTTCACTTCCCCATATGTCAAAAGAAAAGTGAAAATGAAACCACAGCAAAATTCTGGCTGTTCACAGTTCATTACAAATGCTTCCACAGCACATCATTTTCTAACGCAATGCATACGTGCCTGACCGCACTCACAGAAAATAAATCGGCGTCCTTAATAAACACCACTTTCGCCTCCAAATACTCCTGTCTTGACTGTCTTGCCAAGAACATGGATATTTCCATTAATTCTTCTGCAAAGGCCTCTAGCCTGTAAATCAATTCACTGCTTTCATCACCATTTCACTATAGCGCAGCAGGGACATCCATTCCACCATACAGGACAGCGTTTGCCATTTATGAGGCTCATCAAGTTAAACAGCCTCTAAAAATGTTCTCAAAAGGCTTTTGGGTGTCTTCAGCACCAAAAAATAGCTGGGACCATTCCGTGAGGCCCTACGGAATAACCTGCCTGCTACTGCGAGGCCCAGGGAACCAATACCCTGCGTCCCTGCCAGAACAGTCCTAGTGCGATTGCTCAAATAGTATTTCCAAAGCAAAGGGCCTGTTCAAACGTTGCCTCCCCTGCCCTCCTCTTACCCCTATTTTGGCACTCCTATGAAACCTGTTCAGCATCCTCAGTTGAATAACACAACTTGACACACTACAATTCTGAAAAAGCAAAACTAATGCTTTTCTAAAAAAAGAGTTCTCTGTTTCATCTAAGAGGTATTTACATTGTGTGAATTGCACAAGTTTCATCTAAGAAGCAATGGAGGTTTGAGGTCATGTTCTTTTGCATATATTTAGCACGGCCAATGAGACACTCCTGTAAAATGTGCTTGTTTGCCATTTGATTTCTTCTTCCAGCAGTATCTACCTGTGACCTTCATACGACCACAATTGAGGTGGTTAAAAAAGAGTTCTTCAAAATAAGGCACTGATTTCATACCATGAAAGTACTGCAGGAGGTAACATTCTTTAAGGCACTTCCATAACTCCTACCCTCCAAATAAGTACAGGGTTTTTACCCAATAGCTTGAGTGGAGTCCAAGCTCTTGAGAGAAAAGAAAAAAGAAAAAGCAACCTGAATTACAAAGGGCATTCATTATTGTCAGAAATGACTGACTTTTACAAACAGTGTTTTCCCTACCATATCTTTCCTGTTTCATGTCTGTCATGCCAGTTTCAACATCCAAAAAGAAGTCAGGCATCAGGGGGTGACCTGAGGGAGGAAAAATGTAACAGTAAGTCCAAGTAAAGTTGGACAGCACAAACAGGAATCCATTCCATATGAAACTACAGCCAAGTTCATCAGCAAATAAACTACGATTTGAAGGAAAGACATAGCATGGAATAACATGTTTAAAGTCTGGTTCATTTAAAATCTAGAGGACCTAGAAGTCTCTTAAAGTTGCAATGAAAAACATTTGAGAAAAAAAAACCCCACAAAACTATCTAGTAATATATGCATCTACAGTGCAGGTACATTTTCTTTCCATTAAATTATTTTTTTAATGTAATAGGCACTTGATGGTTACAATCTCAATGTACTCAAATGTTCTTTCCAGGAAGACGTGTTCTGAAAGCTAAGACAAAGCAACTTCTTACAAAGTAATTTAAGAGCCCCTAGAACCAAAACTATATTAATATTCTCCATACGGCCTCCCCTCCTTCCTGAACTTACTTCTCATCTTAAAGATCTGTTTTACCTGGTGCAATTGCATAGACATCAAAATCCTTAACTCCTTCTTCTCTCAGCAGAACTTCATCAATAATGAAGTTTCCAGTAAAACTCTTTGGTTTTGTCAAAATGCAATATGCAGCATCTGCAAGGATGTCCGTTTTCCTGCACTGTTTTTCAATTCCAGATCCTCCCAGCATATCCATAGCAGCTGTATGTATGGCTAGAAAGTTTGGAGGGTAAGAAAACAAGGCTTTAACACTGATGACATGAAATTCCCATTTGTCTGGCAAGTACACAAACTTTGTTTTCCTTTCACACAAAAGGAAGTTGTAAGAGGACAAAGCTATGAAATACTACCAACCAACAAATAATTTTCTGCAAGCAACAGTAAAAACCAGAAAACTATTGAAGTAACCAAAAAGTGGAATAATGGGCAGGACTTTTTATGACATTCACATCCCTCTATCTATCAATTCTCCCCACTCCCTAGATTTCCTGCAGGTTATTCAGGACATGAAAAGCTAATAGGACAACCATTTTTCTCAAAGTGAATGTATGATACATCATTCATTAAGAGGTATTTCCTTTGGTGATTATCACACCGAAAATCCCGATACTTAATTTTAGCTTTGTAGTAACTCCCATGAGATACCGAAGTGTCTCTCAAGTTAATGAGAAAATAGCAAAAACTCAACTTGTTCAATATTCCATAGAAAGGCTGTGTTAGAATAAAAAATAAAATCCAGATCTCCTAAGCTTCTGGTTGTTTTATTAACCAATTCTACTAACTTCCGCACCATTCCATTAGCCTTCTTTATGCTTCCCCCAAGGGAGCTACTAACATTGTGGCATGTTCCAGTGTAAGTCCGTAATTTGCTCTTCCAGGCTGAGGTATCCATTTCATTTTTCTATCATCCTGTTCCACAGAGAGGCTGATTGCTTATAGCTTTTGGCATTTGTCATGTTACTGCTTTCCCCTTGTACAGTTCTGCTTCATGACTTTTTCCCCATCTGCTGTTTAAGATTCAACACTCTGCCCCTAAGCTTTGGGACAGATTTGCAAATCCTCTCCTATGCCAGGATCCTACAGATCCTGGAGGCAGAAGGATAAGCCTGATTTTAAATCACTTTTGTCCTCCTTTTAGTGTTTCCATTCCACACAAAGTAACAGCTCCTTTGATGCAGAAATGATCACAACACCCCTTAAAATACAAAGAATACACACCTATCTGAGCTGAATAATTCACCTTCCAAAGTAAGAACTGGGAAAAAGGACAGCAGTCTTCAATGCTGGCCAGGGAGATCCTGTCAAAGTGTTTTCTAGGAAAGTGCAAGAGTGGGTGGATGTCCTTGTTGACTCACGTATTTTAATCTCCTGTGGTGAGCTTTAGCCCCTAGGTTTCATTTACCTTTGACCAACCTCCACTTCTTTTTTCAAATCAACTGAACTGCTGTAAGTACACAACGCACCTAAATAAAAAGTGCAAATTCATACACTGTACATAAACCTAGGTCTCCCTAGGTCTTTTTCTCATTTTTAAGGATAGGAAATATATTTGCCTTTCTTTGGTTCTCTTTTTGAGAATTTTTGAGAATTTCTTTGAAACGCAATCTGTCCTGCAAGATTTAAAATGTTTTTTTAAATAACTGCTAAGAATTCAGAGAGCATTTCTGTCAAACACTCTGATGAAATTTAGCAGGTTCTGTTGACCTAAATATATTCCACTATTCTGAGGATTCATTAACCTGTTCACTTTTCCTGGCCCACGCTTCTTCCACTTCTCTGTTAGTGTCAGCTATTACTCTTCTGAGCACAGTAAGCCCATGTCCACAGACTGAAGCAAAAAGGTTTTGAACAGGCACTGCCTCATAGTCTGGCTGCACATTGTTCCACCTACATGAAGTGCTGTTGGTTTTCCTCTAACGCACACAAAACGTCTTCCAGTTCCGCCCCAGGATATCTTTATTGTTCATATGCACTCTCAGTGATTGCCCCTTGCCCTTTTGGTAGGTTTCCTCTTTCAACTTTCAGATAAATGAAGAGCTCCTGGCTTCTCATTACCAGCATACTTTCACGTGTTTAAAGAGTTGGATTAATCAACAGATACTGGCATCCATACTAGCACTGAGGCTAATCGCATTTGTATGATATTATAGTGGATTTTTTAATTAAGAACTTTGCAACTGTACTTTAGATACCATGGAAGTCTGTAACTATCTCCCTGGAGACCACATGAAAGTAGTTAACTTTCTCACTTTTGAAAAAGAAACCTTTCAAACAAACATTTTTTTGTACTGGAGAATTTGCACATTATTATCCTCTTCTATACTTGAAGGCACATCAGTTTTCCTGGAGGCATCACAGGTCTATACAGACTTTGAGAGCTCATCTAATGTTTCTAACAGTCTTAAACTGAACGATCAAGAATGGATTCAGCAAACACAAAGCTGTTTGCACACCTTTGATTTCACAGAAAGCTTAATTACTTTCTAATTGCTTTGCAGCATATCACAGAGCTAAATCTTTTTTAAGAAAGCATTCATTACAATATACTGTTGTCATTTGTAAACTGAATCTTCCTGCACTTCCAAGCCTCATGTTCTGGAGCTTCCTGAGTGGAACAGATACTAGCTGCACTGTACAAGAATTGCCAGCTTCTGCAGTGTTATCCTCCCACTTATTTTCGCAGGTACAAATATGTTACCAAGGCCACAGCGGCACTCTAATGCACAAGAACCTTTCTTTGGTTTGGGTTTTCTCCCCCAATTAGAATGTCAGATTTTGTAGAAGTTTAATACAATCATATACATCCTTTAATAGCAGACCACATCTGGGACATTGGTACTATTACTGACATTTGGAATGCTACAGCATAGGCAAACACTGGAAAGAAATAACTATTATTAATAACTAAGTACTCAACTACCCAACATAAGCCTTAATGTAACTTCTGCCTATAAAGTTAGCCATCCCTCTGAAAAATTTCTCATCCTGAGCAGGTGGACAAATTCTCCCAGGTTCTATTTTCCCTTGCCATGAAAAAATAGGAGGCCAAATTATTCGGTTGGGTGGGGTAAAACACCTACATTGCAAAATAAAGACCTAGTATAACCAGCTGGTGTCCGCAGGAAGAATTCTTTAGCTTTCAACAGTACATTGGGACGCATAAAACTACCGACTCATTTCTGTAATAGTAGTGGATGTTTCCTCCAGCATATCCAGAATCATAGAGAAAGTGGTGTTGAAAAATCAGAAAGCTGTGGAGGGTGCATGTAAAGTGCCTATGCTGCATGTAACTATGTGCATTTACAAGAGACAGGTAACCTTGTAGCACCTTTTGCATGAGAAAATACGTCAAGTTCGTAATGTTGTCTGCAGCTTGATACCACGTCTCTTTGCCCGAATGGATTCATTCCTTCACTGTCCCTAACTCTCATATACAATTTACCTTGCTTAATCAGTTAGTGACCAAAGAACACAAAACAGTACATAAAAGATCATCTCTGCTAATGGAAAAATCAAATTACTCCTACGTATAGGATTCTGAAGAGATATAAAACCCATTTAGCAGTGGCACTTTGGGACAAGCCAGGTGGGATGGGCATGAGGTCTAGGGTGTTAAAGGCTTTAAGAACCAAGTTTCATGGCTTTATTCCAGATGACAGAGATAAATCCTCAGAAATCTTCATTTAAACTTTTCTGAGGTATCCCTGGAGCACTCAAGAAGCAAGTATGTGGAAACAAGTGCATGTTTCATCTAAATCCTTCAGAAGTAATAAAAAAAAATACAAGAGACACCCAAAACCTGAAAGGTTAGCTTTCACTCCACTGCCAGGAAGGCAATCCACAGACCCTGAAGTTAAAAGTGTAGTTGTCTTCAGTACACCAAAGGTGAAGATCTTATCCTCTTCAACATACAGTACAGTTTTTTTGATGATAAAATTATCATGAATGATGTCACTATCGTTCAAAAAGTCAATGCCTTACCAAAATATTTCTATGGTTAAAACTCATAGTGTGAGCAGAATTATGAGGCAGCCATTTACTGAGACAATTTAGGATGCAAGCATCCAGACCAATGAAAAAGGACCAGGTCTGTCAGATGTACTAACCCAAGTGTTCAAATGAGTATCACCTAGAGTATTTTAGCAAGGAAACTCAGATGATTTGGTCTGAAATAATTAAGTTTTGCTCATATTCCTCACTTTAGAGGAAGCAAATCAGAGAGCTTCCATTCCAGAAGTCAAAAGGGGCCTGCAACTCCTAACAGGAAAATGTTGAAAAGTGTCTGGGTACAAACACTTCTTATACTGGAACACTTGCCCAGTAAGAGGATCTTGATTCATATTTTTATTTTCCCTTCCTTCCTCCCTCCCTCCACTAGTTAAGGGAATAAACTCTGCTGTTGTAATGTTTTATAACACAATAACTGGACTCACACCATTTAAGGGCAGTATTACCCTCTGCCTTTACCAATTTTAACATCAGTATCATTTCTGCACGTAGATGTACTTGGGGTGAAGAGACTGGCCGCTTTGGCAAACAGCTGACTAAACCCCCAACAGCATCCCTGACCCTCACAGATCCACATACAACAAACTGAAGTTAATACAATGTGGGAGCATGGAGTTGTTTTTCTTCCACAGTGCTCTTCAGTTTCCCATGACTTGCAAGCAGATGTTTCTGCGAACAACCATTTGCTGGCCCACTGTACCAAAACTTCTAGGAACGGGGTGGGTTTTTTTAACTATTTCTGCATTTACAGTTTTATGTATCTTGTCAGTTCCTTCTACACTCTGCCAATTTAACTAGCAAGGAATCAAAATAGCACTACATACACAGATGTTTAATACCTACTAATGAAAGCATGCTAATACTTTTGTGATTCTGTCCAAACCAAGACCCTGGGTGCACGAGAAAGAGCACAGACAAGTCAAATACTACACAGATGCCTCAGCCAACTGAAAGGGCTGCATGGGTTGCAAACTAGCTGAAGATGAGTTTGGATCAAAGTGGCAATGGTCTAGTGAGAACTAGGTATGAAAATCAGCACCCACACAGGATGAACAAAGAATATGAACTGCAAAAGAACTGCCTGGTCTCCTGAATCAGTTCCAGAAGAAGTTTCAAGTATATTCACAGTAAAATAAAATAATCTGTAGAAGACAAAACACTGAAAGCCATTATGTTGGTACCATTAAAAAAAAAAAAAATCACCTGTTTTAGGCCATAAAGCATTGACAGCAACTTCTCCTCTAAATTCTTCTGCCATTCCCAAGACACACATGGACATGCCATATTTAGAAATGGTATACGCTAAAACAAGAAGTATATAGAAACCTGTTATTTAGTAAGATAAAAATTTACATTCAATCAACAGAACTTTAATTACAAAGCAAAAAACCCTCAAATTATTTGTTCATAAGGCAAATTAAGTTTTTGGGATAAAACAGTATCTTCCAAGAGTCAAAATCTCTCCCTTCTCCCCACCACCCCCAGCAGGTACAAACTGTAGTCTGCCATCTTTCACTAAAAAAAAAATGAGCACTATACATGTTTTGACAAAAAGAATGACTGAAACCTAGCTGTATCGTGGTTTTGTTGTGCTTTTTATACACAGCATACTAACAAGAGTGCTCAATTTTTTCAAGAGGTTTAAAGCATACTGGCTGCTAACCACCAAACTAGTATTCTATAGAAAACAAAAAGGGGAAAAAAACAAAGGAAAATTCTAAATCCTTGTCATCTACCTACTTTGAGAAAGGAAACTTTTGTGGGGAAAGAACTGGGACTTGCTGGAGGAGTTGAACTTGACAGGTGTCCAAAATAAAAAGTGTTTTTTTTTACAGTTTTAAAATGAGCAACATTAACCTCAAGACAAAATGGGGTTCCCTTTCCCACATCAAAATTAATTTCCATTTTAAAAGACAGTGTTGAGCTTTATCTCTGCTAAATCAAATGTGAAGCTGAATCAGTAAGAAAATAGATTTTGGGTTTCAATCTCTGTTTGGAACAAAATATTTTGTAGTCTTAAGAATTCCCATGAAAAAGCAGACTCTTACCTTGAAAACATAAAGGACATATTAGGCCATGAAACTGCACTATGTTTTATCACAGAACAATTTCTTTTAGGTGAGGTACACCCTGAGGAACCATTAGTGCCAGTCTGCACATAGTGCTAAAGATACAAGATCTGAGCTGGCACTCCTGCACATTTCACCAGGTATTTACATGATTCTCAAAAAATAACAGCAAAGGCACTGAATGCTACTCACCACAATGGTTTTTGAACCACATGGGATTCAGATTCATAGGTGGGCTGAGGTTCAGGATATGGGGGTTCTTACTCTTCCTCAAGTGGGGAAGGCACGTTTTAGACCTGACAGATTCAGACAGATCAGTCACCTCTTATTTTATGGAACACCTATAATTACAGTCAAAACCACACTAGCAGACCAGTATTTTCATTTTGATGAAAGTCCAATGTTGAGACCCTGCCCTTGTATCAATTATTTAACTGATACAAACAACAACAACAACAAAACAATCTGTCCTAGGTCACTATCTCAGGCCTATTATTCATTCGATTCAGACAGATCAGTCACCTCTTATTTTATGGAACACCTATAATTACAGTCAAAACCACACTAGCAGACCAGTATTTTCATTTTGATGAAAGTCCAATGTTGAGACCCTGCCCTTGTATCAATTATTTAACTGATACAAACAACAACAACAACAAAACAATCTGTCCTAGGTCACTATCTCAGGCCTATTATTCATTCCTGCACAGCATCTACTGAAGATGATCCTCCAGATGCTCAGAAGCCATCACATCCTTGTAATAGTTCGGGTTGGGGATGGACACACACACAACAAAACACTACAAAGCAGCACATGAAATTAACATTGCAGAACATCATGTAGTCATAAATATATGCTCTTCCG
>NW_010543029.1:9117-16192 GCF_000687285.1 Phaethon lepturus
TTCTTATTTAAAACCATGTTAAAGAAGTAACACAGTATAGTGAAAGGCTATTACAAATATTCCAAGCAAAACTGAAAACCTCTCTGCTGACTGGAAGAGTCACTATTTCATTCAACTTGGAATTTACATGATCTGTAAATCGTAACTTTTACTTTATAGAAACTGTCACTTGACTTCACTTCTAGCACTAGGGTGCATGTTTGCATTTGGTCTCTGCTCGAGAATTTTTAATCAAGCTTCACAGGGAGAACAGCTCCGCTGTGGACTACACTACTAACCTACTATTCACACATTTCAACAGGACCCACGCATACTGTCAGCCATGGAAGGGACACCTTCAACTGCAAAATCACTAAAGTAGTAAAGTAAATCATTTAACACTGCTTAAATGTCCTGGGGTCTCAACTCTTTTCAGTGGCATTGTGTGAGGTTCACTAACACACGTTTCAATTTTTTAATGCACAAGAACCAAGAATATGTCAACAGGTATATTCTGTAAGATGGGACACCCTCCCTACCTCCTTCACACGGATAAAAATCCACACCATTTTTTTTTTGCTATTATAACTTCCTCAACATTAAATTGAAAACCGATCTATACAAATTACAAACAGAAGCAACATACAAAGCAAGAGGAAGAAAAGGCTAAAATGCTTGACTAGGTCTTCCCAACTGACAGTTATAAAAGCAATGACAAAAATCATTTGAGATTTCCCTTGAGAGGCATTAATCTTTCACATACTCTTCCATTCGCAGCAACGCAGCACCTGCTTTTTCATCTTTCTAAGGCAGAGTAGCACCCAAAGGAAACATGACCTTAATAATTCTCCATGAATTTGGAATAGGTAGATATACCATCAAGAAAGTGATTGTTGCTGTCGGATGGTGACAGGGAAACGCAGCTTGCCACTGGCAATACAGTGGAACCCCTGCAGAGATTTAGCAAGAGATATCCACAAAGTATTTTCTGGAATGCCAAGCTCCAAAACCAGTTTTCCTTTCTGAGCACAAAACCGCTCAGACTTACAGCCTTTCAAAAGCAGACACTGCAGGGTGGAAGCACAGAAATCCCACTCTGCAAGCAGAGTCTGTCTTTCACCCTCCCTCGCTCTCCATCCTATCTACATGCTGTGCATGTGTCTCTCTAATTCAGAAAGCTGCTATTCATGTGTGCTTTTACACTACTCTAATGCCAAATCCATTCACTGGTTCTTAGCAAAAGAACACTGAGGAATATAATCACAATATCTGATAACCAGATTCATCTGCGCAAAGAAGGATGACAGACACTATTCTAGATAAAAGTTTGATACAAAAGCTCCCAATCACATCAAGCAACAACTGAATTTAGAGAATCTGCATCATCCTAGGGGCTTTTTGTTTTAACAGAACTCTGTCAAAATGAAAGTTTTCATGTTACAACAGAGCAACTTTAAATGACATCCTGTAAATCTAAAGATGATCCCACCTACTGAATCCATTTCCAAAATATAAGCAAAGTAAGGGCCACAGGAATTGTGAAATCAAATCTTGTATGGTAATTTAAATACATGATAGAATTGATAAGCTTGAAAGTAGGCGAAGAACACTTTAGATTGTTAAGTTACACCTTTAACATTTTTCTTTTAACTATGGTAAGTTATCTAATGTCTCCTAAGATAAGAAAGAAGCTTATGAGAAGGAAGCTGACAGACAAGATGTTGCACTTGATGTATGCAAGAATTAGGCATTTTGCTTGAAATAAAAGAGCAGGCATTGAGCAAAGCCAAGCTGGAGCTCTGTTTGAAATAAACTAGTTTCTGCTTCCTACCTGCATGCAGGGGCTTTTGAACACTCAATAACTACCGTAATAAGGTTCCTATTTACTCCAACTTGCAATTAACTCTTGCAAATATTAATTTCAAATCAGTTGGCCAATAACCGGGCAATTTCCTGTGAGCACACGTAGAATACTTGCTCTCCAAGTCCAGGGCAGCAAGACAGCTACACATTTCTACACTTTGTTATAATTACTTTGCTTCCCTCTCTCAGCACTTACGTAAGGTAGGTTCCTCGTACATTGACGTCCATCATAAGGTTGACCTTTTTTGTTTCTGTTTCCAAAGTGCCAGTCAAAGAGATGGCGCTTGCATTGTTCACCAAAATATCAATCCCTGGTTTTAAAATAAGCCATTTCACGTTAGCATTTAAAGACAAAAAGCACAAATAAGGCAGGCTGTTCTTTTTTTGTTTGAACAATCTGCCTGTTAGTGTCTCCCCCACACCTTACCATACCTCCAAAAGTCTTCACAGCTTTCTCCACTGCATTAATAATTTGCTGTTCTTCCCTCACATTAACGATGCATGGCAAAGCCTTTCCTCCAGCCGCCTCAACTGCAAAATTAAAAAATAACACATTTAAAAACTTGCTTTCAGTTGGCACAAACAGCATGCACCTCCTGAGAATCTCTCATTCCATGACATGCTTCAAGAAGGCACTGAAAATCATACTCTCAAATTGTGACCTTTTTACATGTTGCATAAACAACAAGGAAGCCAAAACCAAATTTTAGCACTGTGAATGCGTATGGTACACACATACATCTCAATTAACATAGTCTTTTCACATCTATACACATACATCTTCATTACAGTAGTATTTTGATACCTCCCAGTGTTCCTGGGAGGCAAGAGAAGCACTAAGCCTATTTTATTAAAGGTGAATTGGAGCTAAAGGAGGTATGACAATTAAGCTAGGGCGTATACCCAGCCCAGGACCTGAAACCCACCCTCATTTATTACAACTTACTCTCTGCTGCAGCAGTGTAGATAGTCCCTGGAAGAGTAGGATGGGGCTCAGCTGTCTTGGCAGCTATCACAATGTTTGCACCATCCTTGGCAGCTTTCAAAGCAATGGCTTTGCCAATGCCCCGGCTTGCGCCTGTGATGAAGAGAGTGCATCCTGCTAGTTTCCTAAAGGTGAAGGGGGAAGTGGAGCAGGGTAAAGAAGAGGGAGAACAAAGCAAAACCTGTAGATCATTGACTCTTAGGGCTCTTTAAGGGCAAAAGTAATTAGTGCTGTCTTCCAACCAGTCAAATGTCTTCATCATTTTACTAAGAAAGCATCCCCAAAGCACAAAAGAAATCGCTACAGCTACAGCAAATGACAGTACCACTATGTATGGTAAATGACTACCATTCTCCAAGTCTGCAAACACTACAAAGCAAGGTTACACTGATCATGCAATTACATTTCTCCCTTTTTGCAAAATGATCCAACACTTTTTACAACAGAGCTGCTACTTTCTCCAAGAAGGAAAAGAAGTTGTAAAAATGAAATCCCAGTTTCTAATGAGACAACGCACCTACACAGCTCTAATTTACTAGTGACAGCCCTCTAAACACAAAAAACTGCTGTCTCAATGTGGTATAAAGTTCAAGTCCAGAACCACAATGCTAATGCAGGGTGCCACACACAAGTGACAAAAACTAATTTTCAGAAATGTCAGTTATTTCTCCTTGATGGTTTTACACTAAATTCAACAGTTTCTCAGCAACTATATTAATCCAATGGGTTCCCAAAAAAATGGGTCCAATCAAAACCTCTGGAGACTCTAAAAAGTTTTAGAGTGTCAGAATGATGTCTGTCTTACACAAACAATATAAGTGAATTTTTGAGAAGCAAAGATCAATTCCAGTTTAAAGTGTATTTGACAATAAAGTCTCTTAGACTACAGGTTTTTGATATGAAGGAATGCAAGTTTCAGTGTTCTGCATAAAGCTTGTGTTGCTTTCCGTAACTCGGTGGAAAAAAACCCAAGATGTCCAAGTTTTCAAGCCCAGTTAGAGAATGCATACAAACTATGTGCTACAGCAACTTCACTTTTCACTTGCATCACCAATGTTATATACCAGCCTTCAAGCTTGCATTAGTTTTCCTTTCAGTCTGAGCAGACTTGACTTATTACTGTCTCTCCAGATGTCAGTTTTTTCCCTCCAATCTGAGAGCACCCCTTTCTAAAACATTCTCTAGGACGGTGTTTGCTCGCAGAAGGCGTAAGACAGGGATGGCGCATGGAGGAGGAGGGCTTTTCCCCTGCAGTGGCACAGTTAGGCATCTGCGAGGTCCCAGGAGATCAGTGAAGCCCTGCAGGTGCCAATTCAAACAGCTTTCCTCTGCAAAATTGGGTCACAGAGTGGGACAGGAAGAAAAAAAAAGATCTCAAAACAGCACAGCGAATCACAAAAAACTGCTGCCCAGAGTTGAGTCACACGCACAGTGAGCAAAGTTCATCTCTGCAATACATATTCAGACTATAAAACCCTAGTCAAATTAGGCCAGAATCGGGCTTCTACCTTCAACCAACCAATATGAGGTCACCAGACTCCACCTTAGTTGGAAAAGAAGTAGATGTGGTCCACTGAGAGGCCGCTCTGAAGGAGAAGGAAGCTGAGGAAAGCTGGCAAGACTTTAAGACCCTCCAGGGGCAAGAGTGGTCCATTCTGGAAGACAAGTAGATGTACCAGGAGACCGGCATGGCTATGCAGGGAACTCGTGACTCAGCTGACATGTACAAAGGTGTACAGGGAGTGGGAGCAAGGACAGGTCACAAAGGAGGAATCAGAAATACCACCCAGGCATGTTGGGGTCATGTCAGTAAAACCAAAGTTCACCTGCAGCTGAGGCTTGGGAAGGACATCAAGGGCACAGGCGTTTCTGCTGCTACACTGGTAGTAAAAGCTGGCCCTCTGCTCAATGGTGTGGGTGAAAGCAAGGCTTTCAGCACCATGTCTCACAATAGTTTTGTATCTAGTTTAAGATATTATGGTCTCGATGGGTGTACAACCTGATGGGTAAAAAACCTAGCTGGTCAGGCTGAGAGTGGTGCTGAGTAAGACATACTGTGGCCAGAGACCAGTAGTAAGTGGGGTACCACCTCTACTCCTGGACCAGTCCTGTTTAACGTCTTTACCAAAGAAGGTGACAAAATGCCCGGGGGGTGGATGAAAATTGGTTCACAAGCTTGAGGACAGGGCTGGTATCCAAAGGGTCCCTGACAGGCTAGATGAATGTCAACAGAGACCTCATGAAATTCAGCAGGGACAAATGCACAGTCCTGCACCTGGGAAGAAAGAGTCTCAGCAAGGACACAGGCTGGGGACTGAATGGCCAGGGAGTGCTTGCCTGAAAATACTTTGGAGAACTTGGCAGACAGCAAGCCGAGCATGAGCCAGCAGTGAGCCTGGCAACAGAGGCCAGCAGCATCCTGGGCTGTGAGAATACCTTAACCAGTAGATGGAGGGAAGGGATTATGCTCCTCTATTTGGCACTCATAAGACCACTCTGTGAAGAGTTTTGTGTCCCCCAATACAAGGTATGTGTTGACAAATAGGAGCATGTTCCACAAAAGGAGACAGAGATGGCTGGAGGCTCAGCACTTGTGTGAGAGGGCCAGTTCAACCTGAAGGACAGCTTTGGGAGGGATCAGGCCCCCAATACCTATGTGGTGATTGATGAGATGCAGCCAAGCATACATGCTGCAGTGCAGTGCAGGAGGATGAGAGGTAACAGGCCTTTTCAAACTGAAAAAAAATTCAGATGGTCCTCCCCATGATGACGGTCAGGCAATGAAGCAGGGCTGGGCTGTTTCCAGCCTCAGAGGTTTTCAAGACCCAAATGGACAAACCTATGAGTAACTCTGTCTGATCTCCCAACTGACACCGCCTCCAGCAAGAAGTAGGACTGGAGACCTCTCAAGGTCCCTTCCAACCTGAATTATCTGATGATCCAATCTGGAAGAGTCCAGCTGCAGATGCAGTTCCTTTCCCCAAATTATCTTCTATTCAGAATGTCAGGGAACATATTCTATTCATTTCAGTTACACTCTCTTTACTTTTACCCTCCAACCTTTCCTACACCAGTCATCACCCTCACGTCTTCTCTATTCTCAGCGTGACTGCATCTCCAGCCTAACTGAATCTCCTTTTTCTCCCGAGGCTTACAATCACCACTGACTACATTCACACTCTGGAGCTCCCTCCCTTCAATTCTACACCCACAATCTCCAATTCTGCCCCTGGAGCCCACAGAAATAGTGTTCAAAGTCCTATCAATAGGAAAATTAATTTTTACTCCATCTCCTCTGAAACACTGAGCTGACTGGATACTCTCTCATTTTTTTTAAAAAACATTCTTGCTTCTTCCTTAATTTTATTTCTAATTGTCTCTCACTTGAGAAGTTTCATTCATCCTCTCCCAGTTGGTGTGACAGCATCCACAAAGCCAGGTGCACCAACTTCTTAAAAGGTTTATTTTAAGATAAAATATTAAAATGTTTCTTCCCCAAAAGAACTGCCCAAAATTCAGAGCATTTTTCTCTCCTAAGCAAGCTGAGAAGCTTGTTAACATTTAGGATTTATTCCTTAATTCACTGGGCAGTCCAAGAATTTACAAGTTTTTAAAGCATGTGCTCATCTAAGATTGCTTATGTATTGTGAAGGTTGCATCTTTACTGCTTCCATCACTGCTGAGTTCTGCTAATGAGACAGAAAATGTCAAATTCACCTCTCTGCTCTGCAGTCTCGGGGATCTTGGAAACACAAATGAAGATAGGTTCCCTTCTCACCAGGCATGACTGCTAATACAGAAACCTGCTGGCCACATCAGGGACACTTTTTACAGCTTGCTTACACATACATTTGGAACTTAATGAATAAACCTGTTTACGACATACAGGAAGAAATAATACCAACTTATCTTCGCGGCTGTTAGCAGTGTTGGCTCTGAAGGAAAGGCCTCTAAATTAAGATCCTAATACTGGAAGAAAATTTGATTGCCACGTAAGAAGGTACTGGCTTGGAATAAAAGAGACAGAAACATAGTTTAATACCTATAAAATATCAGATACACTACCCAATGCAGGTGACAGTCCTCCAGTAACTATTTCCATTGCAAAACTCCCCGCTCAAGGACACGGGCAAACGCTCCTCTCACAGATTTCCAGGACCTCTGCCAGTCCCCACCTGCCCCCAACTCCTGGCCTCACTTTGCGCCTCTCTGCCGCACAGAAACTCCCCGACCGCAGCCCCTGTCCCG
>NW_010543030.1:0-7695 GCF_000687285.1 Phaethon lepturus
CGCCGTGTAAACCGCCCCGTGGTCAAATGATGCATACTTAAGCTCTAAATTTACCAAGCTATGGACATTCTTTCAGAGTAACCCAAATAGAATTATTTTGAATAAATAATTCTCCCAGTGTTTCACAAAATTCTTGCAAAATGGTTCACCTATTTTGTTTATTGTTCTGTTTTTCTTTTTAATTTTTTTAGCAACTGGAACCAAACAGCTTCTTTGAGTGAAGAGTCAAAACACATTTTACATACTAAAGGGAAGGGAAACATGCCTTGACATAAACCTGAACAATGTGGATGTTTGTTGTTGACAATAATGTCTACATACTCAATAGCTAGACACTTCTAAAACAAATTACTCATTAAATAGGGGCACCATTTTGTTCAGTATTCTGAGAGCTATGGTTATCTTGCTTTTTGTTTTTCATAGCAACTTTCTTTAAAGATTGAAGCCAGTCTTACTTAATTGATTAGATCTGAGTTCTCTGTCTTGTTGCATGCTCCTTAACCCTGCTCTTGTGAGGAACAAGTGATCTTACTGATGTCTACAAATAGATTTGAGCTCAGAAGTAAAACAAAGAGCTGCATGTGAAAGGTAGGAAATAGAGAGACAGAGAAGTATTTTCCTTCTGTAGTCTTCTCTGAGGCTTCTAGCATGGGAATTATAATGAATGTCTGTTACAATTTATTTAAAACTACTTTGGGATTGAAAGAAATTGTCTCTTACAGAGTAATGCAACACTAGAGGAATTGATTTACATGCCATTATGAGTGCATTAATGAAAAACCCCAACCTGTAACTTCTTTTTCTGATGTTGTTTTTTTTCTAACACATTCAACCATATGTACCTTTTGGCATAGAAATGTTCCTTCCGATATAAGTCCTACAAAATTATTTGTAATTTTTCACTGAATAATAGAATCAAAGAATCATTAATGTTGGAACACATCTCTGGAGGTCTCTAGTCCAGCCCTCCTGTTCAAAACAGGAATGACTACGGCAGGACATTCAGGATCTTCTCTAGCCATCTATTGGTAGAAAACAATTATTGGCAGCAAAATAGGAATTTCCAAAATGAATCAAACTGACATCAGTCTAGTGTAATATTTTATTTTTCACAGTTACTGGCTCCTTTGAAGGACTTACTAAATGCAAAAAGTCTATTTATGATATAGATCTGTAAACATTAGAGACTATCTTAAGCCATTAATTATGTTTGGTGGGTTCATTTTGAAATAATGTTTATTATTGGTTAATGCCAGATTTTGTATTAGTTATGACTGTCTTACCAGTCACCAGTCTTATTATTAACCTAAGTTATATCTAAGTTTTATATACACACACATATACATATATGGCAATATAATCACAGCTTAGTGATCTGTAGTAGGAAAAAGTACTTCAATGATTCTTTCTGAATTTACTCTTTTCTTATTTTATGTGATAAACCTGTGGAAGAAATAGAAAGACTAAAGAACAGGAGTTTATTGTTTCTTATATACATTTTTCATTGCTATGTGTAATGTAATCAAATCCCCTTTAACTGTGCAGGCAATACTACATCATTGTATTGACACAATCTTCCTCATATATTTCATTGTGCCACATACACCACGGAACATAAAATATTTGTTTTTCTGATCACAACTGCACACAGCCTGTGATTTTGCTTTGATGCCCATTTCTCACATATGGGTGACTTTGACCCGTGTCAGATGGATTGACAATTCATTTGCTTGTTGCCTCATTAATTTATTTTTATGGCCAGTGTGCATCACCTTACATTTATCAGTATTGATGTTCATTTGCCAGTACACACGGTTTCTTTGTCTAACTGGGGTCTTTTGGTGTCTACCGCAGTGTCTACTCCAAACTAGTCTACATAATTATGTGAATATCTTATTACTCAAAAGTCCTAAACTATCAGGAGAGAAAACAGCCATTCTGCATTTGTGAGATGGATATCTTCTGAAGTCTATAGGCCAATTATTTGACCATATTAACTGGCATGACATCTCTGAAGTTAATGTAATTTGTCCAAAAAATTTATGCCAGCTGAGTATCTTCTATGTCTCATGCAGTAAATAGCACTATTAGCACAATTTTAGTGCCTATATTCACATTTTCAGTGGTGTAAATGCATTTCCTTTTCAAACATTTGAAGTAATATAAATAAAGACAGTTGCTGATGTTCACTGGAAAAAACTTGAAATGTTAATAGATTGCAAGTGACACATATCAATTTGACATTTCAGACGAATTCCATCCGGAAATAATGCTATATTACTGAAGAATTAATGTGAAGTGTGTGATTTTGGCACCAGAAAGATCAGTGTATAAGACCAATTAGAGATAAAAGAAGTCACTAAACTTGTTTACACAGCTGGACTTTCAGTCACAGGCTGATCTCCTCCTTTCATGTGCTGCTTTTTTCATTTGCTTTCTTTTCAGGGTCTGAAATTTAAAGGCACAGAAGAGAATATTTTGAAAGTCATTTGCTGTTACATTAACTTCATTTTCTCCCTGAGTGTTCAGTGTCCTAATGCACTGTTATAAAATCCTATGAGTGCTTTTGGCTAATGGATATGGTAACTGCAGACAGATTATATAGCAAAGCAGTAGATTCCTAAGGGTTTCTAGGCAAAAGACTGACCTGAAGTATAAAATCCAGAGCAAAATTTTCCTGCAAATAATGCTTAGCTGCCCTCATTCTTTGGACTCTGTAGTGTGACAAGCTCAGATTTGGTCCCAGCTCCAATTACTATTTAAAGATGTTATGCAAAATGGAACTGCTTCAGCAACAGCCACCGGGCAAACCACACTTTTGACTGTCATGGGACCATAGTCAAAGCACCTTTCAATAGGAAAACACTTGATTTTAAATCCTTGCTCTAAATAAATACGAATTTTTAATAGGATGAAGCAAAATATTCAGAGGCATAATTGGCGTCTCATAGGTCAGACACTCCAGCTGTCGGTAATATGAAAAACAGATGCCTTTCCACTAATAATCTGTCTTTGAATATGATTAAACTCTGGAACAACCTGTGTTTTCCAAGGTTCAACTTCAGGCTGGTTCACTGAAGGTAGCCTACCAGATTTCTTAGAAATAATCTGACTGAAGTGTGGCTGCATGATTTTTATATCTCTGCAGGTGCATTAACTGGGCAAGCAAGCTTTGCCTGTCCTTGCTCTTTTATCTCTGGGGAACTATTGGTACTGTCAGATACAGTGCTCTGGATTGGATTGACCTTCAATCTAAATCAACCCATTCCTGTATCAGCTCCTGACTTTTCATTAGACAGTAAAGAATCAAGTATTTATTTTCCTCCAGTTAATTGTTTTTGTTTTCCGTGAGCCAAGAGATGGTCCCAAAGATACCAGTAATGCTTGAGTACTCATAATTTCAGTCAAACACCATCAGTTTGTCAGAAGCTGGCCAGGCATCATGCACATCTTGGCATAGGAAAATAAAGACCAGGGCAAAGGGAAAATATTATTCTAGAGCTTTGTGTCAGATAACTTCACAATAAGAAAAATCCTTGTTTTTTTCCTCTGGTAAAGCAATTTTTTTGTGAAGCTGGACCTATATCCCATCTTTGTTAGTACATGCTCCAGGGAGCAATAATAAAATACAACTTTGGGTAATAAGGGAAAACCCTTATTTTTTTTCCCTTATTACCCAGGTCATGTAGACTTGAGTTTAAGTCATGTAGACTGCATCATTCGCAGAGTGACTGTTGAGTCATAGTTTCTGTGTGGCTATACCTATAGTAGTAGGGGGGATGGGGTCTGCACAGCAGGCCACATCTCCTTTGTTATATGACAATGGAGCATATGTGGAGCTGAGGATGTGTGGCATAGATGTGACAGCTCTGAAATGCTCTAGTAAATCCTCTAGCAGTTGTTTCCACTACTAGCACTGCTATGTCTCCAGAGTATGAAAATTTCATTGATGAACGTAGACTGTAGGATGTTAGACTTAGACTATGATACTTGAGTGTATTCCTGAAAGAGGTATTTTTCCCCATCTGTTTTCCTTAAAAAAAAAAAAAGAGTCCATATACTACATACAGATGTCAAATTACTGTCATGGCCCTAAGTGTACCAACAGGCTCTGCAGCCTCCATCCTCCTAGCGGTTTAGTTGCCTGTGATCATGGACAGATCTCACATGGTGCAGCTGTAATGTGGATGTGTGACAGAGGTGTGAGATGCCTTTTTGGGGCTTCCCCACTGTCCTGGTTTCAGCCAGGATAAAGCTGGTTTTCTTCACAGAAGCCAGTGTGAGACTGTGTTTTGGAGTTGGGATGAGAAACTGTTCATAACGTGCTGATGTTTTGGGTTGTTGCTAAGTAGTCCAGGACAGTCCAGCTTCTTGTGCTGGCCTGCGAGCAAGGAGACTGGGGGTGCGCGGGGAGCTGGGAGGGGACACAGCTGGGACAGTGACCCAGACTGGCCACAGGGATATTCCCTACCATACGACGTCATGCCCAGTACATAAACTGGAGTTGGCCGGGGGGTGGAAATCGCTGCTCGGGGACGGGCTGTCGATCACGGGGTGGTGAGCAATCGCTGTATTGGGCATCACTTGTTCTTGTACTTTCCTTTGTTGGTATTATCGTTGTTATCGTTGTTTCCTTCTCTCTTCCTTTCCTATTAAACTGTTTTTATCTCAACCCACGAGTTTTTTCCCAATTCTCTCCCCTATCCCACTGTGGGGAGGGGAGTGAGTGAGCGGCTGCGTGGTGCTTAGTTGCCGGCTGGGGCTAAACCACGACACCTGCTTTGCTTGGGTGAGCTCAGACTTTTAGACATTTTCCGCTGGTCTGTGCCTGGACTTTGCCGCAGGGATGCCCATGCCTGTCCACATCCCTCTCTGGGCCTGACCCTTACTCGATGTCCTGGCTGGACCTGGAATATGCCTGGTCCCTACGGACACGTGTGTGATCTGGACTGTGGCTGACCCTCGTTACTGCCAATGGACCTGCTCTGCAGGAGAGGGCACTGCCTGGCCAACCTCACTGCCTGCTGTGGCTCCAGGCCGCCAGCTCCCCTGCCCTGGCCCAGCAGCCTGCTCTCGCTGGTCCTGGCGGCCTCTCTCTCTGTACTCTGTGGCACCCACATGCTAATACATGATTTCATCAGTTCTTGTTTACAGAAGACGGGGTTAACATCACTGATTCTTGTAGTGTGTGAAATGATGTTCATCACACCTGATAATCTTCCCCCCGCCCCATTGTCAGTCTGTTCTTCTGGTTTGGCGATATTATATTTTGTTCTTAAGGAGAAACAACTTTGCCCATGTGGAGTATATTCTGTGAGCACTTGAATATTTGGGCAAATAAATTTCATTTTCTGCATCTTTACTGTAATAACAAATATTATCTTTACTTGTTCTGTTTACATGTGAATGTGTACATGTTTACATACGTTGCTTCGTGACCTGTATTTTGAAGGCTCCCAGCATGGAAAGCCTCCTGCCTTTCCACCCTCGATTACTCTATTTCTTGTATTTTGAATTTCGTATGATACTCATCATGTCTGAACAACAGTCTGTGGGCTTTGGCTTGAGCTGATTGGCTTCCTTTGCTATCCAAATTTGAATTGTTTTTTACAAAGTTAATTTTGGATCTTTCAGTAGGCGTGCTCTGAGTGTTTCGTTCCAGATCCCATTCAGTGTTTTGCCTCTTATCAAGGATTCCACCTCCTAAAATTGGGGATTGGCTCAAGTCACTTCTCTATTTGTTCAACAACTTCTAGTATCCTCTGTTTAAAATTGTGTTACTCATATATTCTATTTTTATGTGGAGTGCAGTTCTTAAATGCCTGCATTACAGCTTCAGTGTTAGCTTTGTCTGGCTGAGTTACACTGAAACTATCAAAAACTTCAAGTGCTTTAGAACAACCTATTGTCAGAGATAAAGCTTTCTCTTGTTTTTTTAAAATTTTCTTCTTTTTTTTTTTTTTTTTTTTTTTTTTTGGTGTCCATTTTGGTTTCCATTGCTTGCAGATACAAAGTGAAGCATTGGGTTTAAACTTCTCGGGTTGTCTTCCACATTTCTAAAGTGTTTCAGCCCTGGTGGGGTTTTTATCTGCTCAATTCTTCTGCTCAGGGTAGAGTTTTAGCTCATGCAGTGACTGCTGTTCAAATAAAAGAGTCTGACACTTGGGGTCAAAGCTCTATATAATCACTTCAACTGGTCTCTGATCAGAGCCAAACAGCTCTTTCAAGCTTTTTTTAAAGGTAGTGCTCTCCAGAGGTGGCAGGAGATTGGGTCATCAACATTTGCAATCCTGTAGCAGAGAGCAGGGTTTTGTAATGCAGCCACATATGTGTGAAGTGTAGCAAAACACCCAAAGTATCTGACGATCAGGTCTGTGCGTCTGTGTGGGTAGGAGGGTGATGTGTGAAAAATCAATACAAGCCTCTTCTTCTTTCTGCACATATCTCAGGCAGAGGGAAGAGCAACTCTCAGATGTAATCCAGCTGGAGGGGGAGCCTGAGGGGAACCAAAGAGGATACTATAAAGACTTCACTGATCTTGCAGCAAACAGCTAGGTGCCAGAGCCTGGAGGCAAAGCACTACCTGCTGAGATCTTCTTGGATGTTTGCTTAAGGTTCTGGCTTCATCCTACCAAAAGACCATGAAGGGTTAAAAAGGTATCTTCCTGGAGCAGAAGCAGACCAGTGGTATAGCAAAACCCAAACCGTATTGATCTATAGTCAAAGAGATTGAATGCCATCAGAGACCCCTCTGTATTCTCTACAACTGCCCAAAGGGCTGTTCCATCCAAATGCACTTTCACACTCAAACTTGGCTCTCGATCCATCTACAAATTAATTGGAGTGAAGGACAGAAACCACAGTGCCCTGCCTTCCCAGAAGCTAGTGGGAAATACTTTTCACCTTATTGTTTTAAATTACTCTTTGTATTGATTTTTTTCCCCTTTTGTTCTGTTTAAGAGTTAAACATACTTGTTTAAAGAAAAGGATCTGGTCTTATAACTTTAATGACTTTTGGACTCTGCATTAAAAAACAGTGTAGTTCTAGAATTTCAGTCTGATTTACTCCTTTCTGCATAAACTGCTGCCCTAGATGACCTTTCCTCATCATGCGCCTTTGGGGATGTGTTCCAAGCATATTTTCTAACAGCTTCAGCAGCAGTAATAGTAGCATTCAAGCATCAGTTAGCAGTTCTACAATGCAATGTTTTTCATCTTCAAAGCACTTTACAAACATTAGTGAATTAATAATTGATCATCAGATACCGAGCAGGCATAAATCTAAGGCATTTGCGGATTTCGAAGGAATCATGTTGAGGATAAAATAATTTTGAAAAACACTGAAATCCTGGTCATTTGCATGCTCTTGGAAAGAAGTGGCAAATAGATCAACATAACAAATGCTCTGTGCTGGTAAAAATGTAGGAATTTCTCAAACCTGTAAATGAATTTCAGACAGAAGCATAACAAAATCTGACCACACACTGGTACATCTCCCAGCAGAAATTTTATTTGGTTAGACATTTAAAACACGAAGATATGAAAGATACTCCCTGGAACGTGGGTTGAATCCCAGCAGAGTTGACTCAGCTCTTGAGTCTGCAATGCAGAGAAACTGAATTCTAATCATTTTCCTCTGTGTGACCTGGATGACACCTTGCAAATACTTGACATGGGCAGAAACCCCACCAGCAG
>NW_010543030.1:7705-15425 GCF_000687285.1 Phaethon lepturus
GCAGGAATCAACACAGGTAGTTAGATAAAGAGCTGCATTTTCAGATTCACCTAATTCTAGTCTTTATTTTTGGCAGGAACAAACCTGCAGATGCAGATTAGCTGTGACTATTGTTTTGCACACAGACTCATAGAGCTGGAAATAATCCAGAAGGATCATGTAGTCCATCTCCTTGTGCCAACACTGCATAAGCACTACTCATGTCATTACTGTCAGATGCTTGTCTAAATGGCTCTTAGAGCGTGCCAGAATATAGCTCTTTTTGAGTAATCCATTGTTGGAATTCACTGGTCTTAGTTGAAAGTTCTGCTGAGTATCTAACGGCAGTTTTCTTTGCTGCAGTTTAATCTTATTTTTTTTTTTTCTGTCCTAGCCTCCAGCTCTGTGGAGACTGCTCCCTTCTTTGCATATTTGAAGGCAATTCTCATGCCTCCTTCATATCCTCTTCTTTCAGATTTGGCTGTTTTCCTATGGAGAGTTCTTGAGACTGTGAGATACTGTATTAGAAAAAAAAAAGCAGTGGGTGAGTAAGAGCTTACTCTAAACTCATAATAAAGAGCCCTGCTGCTCCAGAAGCAGCCTAGGAAGGAAGTGTGATTCATGGTGTCCCTGTTTCTTCTTGAGCTTCCAGCTGTTCTCCCCACACCCTCCTATACTTGCAGTTCGCAGCTGTACTGAAGAGTTTTTCTGGCTTCCACGTGCTGCTACGAGGCATCTTGCACCTTCTGCCCCATACAAATACAAAGGAAAAGGTATCATTTTAATTATATTTAGATATATCCTAATTTGGGGATGGTTATGACTTTAGCATCCTTTTTGCATTCAGCTTTATTAGAGGTTGGGTGATTTATTTTTCCTCCTTTTTTTTCCTCAAAAAACACTGGATTTTATTAACAGCAACATTCTCAATATGGACCTTAGTAAGGAGTAGATTTTGCAGCATTAAAAATGTTTCACACCCACATGTAGATAATTTCTTTTAAAAAGAATGTCGAGAATATATTTCTCCCCCTGCCTCCACTCCTACACAGTAAGCAAAAAGTCCACAAGGCATTTGGTGATACTTTTTAGTGGAATTGCTATAGATTTATTCAGAATACCAAGACTTCAAGAGCAGAAAAAAGCTGTATTTTAAGTCTGCATCCAGGAATTGAAAAAGGATATTGGAATTATTTTCTTTGTAAAAAAAAACCCCAAAACCATAAAACTTGGAACCAGTATATACTGTTTACATGTGATAGTTTTAAAAAAATGAAAGAAGAAGCCAAACAGAGTAGCTGGGAAGTTTCTGGTGAGTAGAACACTTAAGATATTCACTGATTTCCTCTGTAATACCTTGCAAGTGTGGCATTCAATCCCAAACCAGATGCCAAATTTCTAGCAGCCCTTAGGGGATGAACTGTACAGCAGCTCAGATGGTACACCAAGGGGTAAATCCTGAATACAGCTTCATGTGACCAAAGCTAGGCAGACAGAACAGCCTGGGATACTTCTTAAGAAAAGCAGCTGCAGAGGCAGAGAGGTTTCATAGGCAGCTTGTGTTCAGCCTGCATTGCCTGGTGAGCAAAAATGCAGAGAGAATATCGGGTCCTAAGAGGGCCCAGATTGAGTGGTTGATGGGACCTGCTGGTCAAGCCACAGATTCTTCTTACACACTTGGACCAGAAGGCAGAGGGACAATGGTTTTGGCAGGTCGAATTTCCAGCTCCCATCTCCAGAGGTTTATTATCTGTGTTTAGGAATCTATTTCCCCAGATGCTCTGGAAACAGAAGATGGCTTGGCATCCTCTGCCAGCAGCAAGCTAGCAAAAACCGCTGTGTGAAGCAGTAGGCAAAGCCCATTTTGATGAGTTTTCTTCTGGCTTTGGATTTAGGAAGATGTCCATGAAACATGGTTGTTCACATCATTATTTTCCAAGTTGTTTTTGTTTTTCTTTCCTCATAACAGTTGGAGCTAAACATACAGTGGAAATACAGTGGTTTTTTTTTTTTTTTTTTTTCCTGTGGGGGGTGTAGGGTATAAAAGCCCAGAAGAAAATAACCAAAACAAAAAGAAAAGAGAAAAAAAAATCATAAAAGCATTTGAAGAGGAAAATATGGCATTCGAACATAGCATGCCCAACAAAAGAAATACCATACAGTGTAGTCATACACCAACATTAAGTGATTCAAGAGTGCAGGGAAGGGAAGGGAAGGGAAGGGAAGGGAAGGGAAGGGAAGGGAAGGGAAGGGAAGGGAAGGGAAGGGAAGGGAAGGGAAGGGAAGGGAAGGGAAGGGAAGGGAAGGGAAGGGAAGGGAAGGGAAGGGAAGGGAAGGGAAGGGAAGGGAAGGGAAGGGAAGGGAAGGGAAGGGAAGGGAAGGGAAGGGAAGGGAAGGGAAGGGAAGGGAAGGGAAGGGAAGGGAAGGGAAGGGAAGGGAAGGGAAGGGAAGGGAAGGGAAGGGAAGGGAAGGGAAGGGAAGGGAAGGGAAGGGAAGGGAAGGGAAGGGAAGGGAAGGGAAGGGAAGGAAAGGAAAGGAAAGGAAAGGAAAGGAAAGGAAAAGGAAAGGAAACTGATCACTATAGAATCAGTGTATTGTAATCCAGAGTTTACCACTCATTTTTCATAGTACTTAATAACCATTAGTCACTCCTAATTAAACTGTATCTGACGTATGGAAGTGAACTTACTTGCATTCCAATAGTGTATCCATCAGATTTTTATGTCACTTAGCACTTTTGAGAAAATCTGGCCTATCAGAGGAACCATGCAGTACACAAGAAGAAATATCTAAATGTAAATAAACTATGTAAAACTCATGGATTAAGCAACTTTGTGTCAAGTAAATTAAAAATCTATTACTGCACATTTTGGTGAGAAATTAAACATCCACGTGTAAATTGCTGTAGTTGTTATCCAAAATAACAGCGGAAACAGTAGACAGTAAATGCAATTTCCACTTACAGAGGTAGCTTCTAAAAATGGCAGAACAACTTCCTAACCTCAGAGTTAACAATAGAGCATCACAAAAGTACCTGGAGATTGTTTCCCACTTGGTGGGAATGAAGTGATTACAGAACAGACAGATGGCTTGGGTTTTTTCATTCTGTGGACTAGTCTGGAATTCAAAAGAAAGAGTGAAAAAAAAAACCAAAACCCACAAAAACAAAGGAAAAGATGCTGAAGCTTTAACTTTAAAGGTTAGCAAGTAATCCTTATAAAACCCAAGCAGTATCAGATACTCTTACGATACAAGCAGCCTGCCCTAAAAAGAGTGACGTATGCATAATGTACGATCTATCACACCAAACACATTTTGAGTAAAATAGAACATTGAGACAAATTTACATTCAAGATGCTGTTGAATCAGCTTCTTGTTGACTGATCTAATCATGCCCTATTTGTGTTTGCTGCCTCTCCCTGGCTGTCATTTCCCCACCACATCATCTTCATCCCCTTTCTCTATTTCAAGCCCTAGGAGTTCAGTCTCACACTATCACATTTACCAATTTATCAAGGTTCAATCTTCACTCTATCAGCAGTGGCAGCCACAATTGCCTGCTTATCTGTTCCTTCCTCAGGCACAAAATCCCTTCTTAAAGCTTTTCTGTACTGTCTCTGCA
Organism: Phaethon lepturus; assembly: GCF_000687285.1. Classification (NCBI taxonomy): domain Eukaryota; kingdom Metazoa; phylum Chordata; class Aves; order Phaethontiformes; family Phaethontidae; genus Phaethon; species Phaethon lepturus. The sequence goes on from NW_010543030.1 coordinate 11,307, forward strand.
AATTTTCTCCATCTAGCACTGGCTAAACAATTGGTTGAAAAACTAATACTCTAAACCTTGTTAATGGCATTGTAGAAAACCTACCTGCCTCTGTCTTCCATCAGTTTCATACGGCATCTAGACTGTGGGCTATTTGTGGGAGAGACTGTCTTACTTATCCTCAAAGTGCTTACCATGCTGGAGACTGGTTCACGACAGAGCTTCCTCAGACATTACAAAATTACAAAATACAGGTTTGCAAGTCAGCCATTATTTCAGGTTTCTGAGGATATAAATGTGCCTAGACTTCACCAAAAAAAGCATATTAATTTTCAGTCTGAAAATATGATTTCCTGTGTGTAAGTTACATAACTGTCCGATTTTTTTCATGTGTTTGATACATTGCATTTTGGATATTAACTTTAAAGGCAACATATTTTTGAAACGATCCAATTTTTTAATTAAATGGTTAATATTATAGATGGTGTAACAGCAAGTAGCTTTCCCACCAGAACTCAATCTGATTTCCAGTGCTTTTTCCAAACTCATTCTCCATTTTTCAAATTTCCTGTAAGTAGTAAATGATAATCAGATATTATACTGGATTTGCTATAGTAGTAGAAATGCAAAGTGGACTACCCAGCTACTAGATAAACACGGTCTGTTCAACGCACAGTAAATCTATATCTCACATCTCCTCCTTGCTGTAACATTTATCAGTGCTACAGAGAGCAGTATAAGCTGCTCTTCATTGCAGTGTTACAGATCTTTTTTGCATCTTAGTGTATATAAGTGGCAAGACGAAGTCTGAGTTTCCTGCATGGTCTGCTGACTGTAAGGTCTGGATATGGGCCTTTCACGTACAAAGTGGAATGTGTAGAATAAATAATAAAAAAAGTTTAAAACCACCAGAATCCACATCAGATTCAGTCAGCAACCAAAACTGTGAGGAAAAAAGATTCCAATTCAAAGACTGCAAGTATTACTTTTCTCATACTTTTGCTTGTAGTGAAATAAAAGGAATGACATGTTTCTTTCATCTTGCCACTGCTAAGGTAAAATGCATCTTTTAGTATTTTCTCAGTTAAAGCTGTCTTCAAATTGAACACCCTGATTGACAAATATTCTATCGTTCTACTATAATTAATTAAAAAAAAATTCAAAGAATAATTTTTTTTCACTATCTGAAGTGGTTTTCTCTTTTCCAGTTTACTGGAAAAGAAGTTGCCCAAATTGGTATTTCGTCACCTTACTTTCTTGCCTTTTAAACAAGAAGGAACTTTTCGTATCTTCCAATTTACCAAACAGAAATAAAATAATTGCTATTGATTCATGTCTGCAGCATCTTTATAAGTCTGTTCCACACCAAAGTTTCACATAGCTTTATAAAGTACAAAATCAATTCTTTTTAAGAGAGTTGTCCTACATATCACAGAACCACAGAATCATTAAGGTTGGAAAAGACCTTTAAGATCATCAAGTCCAACCGTCAACCCAACACCACAATGCCCACTGAACCATGTCCTGAAGTGCCACGTCCACATGTTTTTTGAACACTTCCAGTGGTGGTGACTCCATCACCTCCCTAGGCAGCCTGTGCCAATGTTTGGCCACTCTCTCAGTAAAGAAATTTTTCATATTATCCAAACTAAACCTCCCTTGGCACAACTTGAGGCCATTTCCTCTCGTTCTGTCGCTAGTTACTTGGGAGAAGAGACCAACACCCACCTCGCCACAACCCCCTTTCAGGTAGTTGTAGAGAGCGATAAGGTCTCCCCTCAGCCTCCTCTTCTCCAGACTGAACAACCCCAGTTCCCTCAGCCGCTCCTCATAAGACTTGTGCTCTAAACGCCTCACCAGAGTTGCCCTTCTCTGGACACGCTCCAGCACCTCAACATCCTTCTTGTAGTGAGGGGCCCAAAACTGAAAATGGTATTCGAGATGTGGCCTCAGCAACACAGAGTACGTGGACACAGTCACTTCCCTACTCCTGCTGGCCACACCCTTTCTGATACAGGCCAGGACGCTGTTGGCCTTCTTGGCCAGCTGGGCACACTGCCGGCTCATGTTCAGCCGGCTGTCAACCAGCACCCCCAGGTCCCTTTCCGCTGGGCAGCTCTCCAGCCACTCCTCCCCAAGCCTGTAGCCTTGCATGGGGTTGTTGTGACCCAAGTGCAGGACCTGGCACTTGGCCTTATTAAACCTCATACAGTTGACTTCAGCCCATTCCACAATTTCCTCTATTGTCTTTGAAAAACAAATTTTGAAACTTAAACACTGTTGAAACATGCAAGAGTATGAAAATGGGATTTTTTTTCCTGACTTGCATGTCCAGTACAGCAAAAATGATATGATTGCATTTATGAATTATAAAGTAGTTAAAATCCATGTGGACAAGATATTTTTCCAGCTTTGATATTAATCTGGAATCTAAATGAGAATTTAAATTGGATAAAATCAACATCCACATCTATTTACTAATCTCTTGAGGTCAATTTTAAACGATAAACTGTGGACGGCCTACATTTATTATTTATTATATATATTATAATGTTTTCTGTTTCACTTGCCAGATTTATAGTATTACCCATTGATTTTAAAGGGCGTTGAATCTGTTTTATGTTATAAGCTTCTTGTAGTACTGAGTTTTATTGATGCAAATTACGGATAACAATCTATATCAACTGCAATATTAATATATTTTATATATATAAATTCAGATGAACATATAAACAGAATTTTGCAGAAGCAAGAGAGGAGATGACTTATCAACTATTACTATAGGGTATTTTGCAGTTCATATTTATTTTTTATTATTTTTCAAAATGTACGTGTGTCCTGGTTTTGCTGGGATAGAATCACAAAATCAGGTTTCTGTTCAGGAAAGCTCCGTTTCTAAGAACACTGCAGCACCCGTTACTGTGACAACAAAGTTGATAAGACACTTTGGTTTAATTCATGGCCAGGCGTGGCATGCGGGTCTCCATCGTGATCAAGGCCACTACCAGTCTTGAGATAGGTGCTAAAGCTAGGAGGAACGGAGGCCAAGACAGCTGACATCGGCCGGTCAGCAGAAGTATTCCATACCATAAACGTCCCGCTTACCATAAACTGGGGAGTCTGCTGGGAACAGCTCTCTCTCTCAGTGACTGCCACCCCTGGGGGGTCTCGCCCGTCGCTCCTGAGGCCTCTTCTCCCTTCACTGGAGCGGTGCTGCCTGCAGCGCTCGCCAAGCAGCGTTTGCTGCCGGGAGCACGCAGCTTGCGACCACTCCATGGGCTGAGTATAACTCTGTGTACTTGATACTGCTTTAGTAGTAGTATTATTTTTATTGCTGTATTCAATCTGTTTCTATTTCAACCCATGAGTTTCCTTTCCTTCCCTGATTTCCCTTTCTCGGCTGAGAGGGGGTTTTCAGGGGATAGAGCCATTGCTGGTGTTTAGCCCAGAGGTGGGCTAAACCAAGATAACATGGAATTAAAAAACAGGAAAATATAATTTTTAATTAAAGGTATATAGTTTTCATGACATAGTTTTGCAATAATTTGCATGAAAATGTGCAAAGTTCAAAAGATCCATTGTAATTTTTTAATCACTCCCAGCCTGATATGAGTGCTCCTTTTCTTGACAGATAGGCAATAAAAACACCACAGTTGCCAGAAGATGTGTTTCTTTTTAAATTTTCTTGTTTATCTCTCCAGATTAGATGTAGAGCAATGGGGTTAAATTTTCTCAAAGTGGCCTCTGCTTTTTGCGCAATGGAGTAAGAGGCTTTGCTTTTCTGAAATTGTAGTGGCAAGGTGAGAAGGGGAAGGTGGAGCAGAGGTGCTTCCCAGTAATTTCCTTCCCAGTATGAGAATGATTAGAACAATCCTCTTTTCTTTTTCAAGCAACTCTATACTTACCTGGCAAAGATAACCCCGACATGACAGGTGAGCAAAGCTACAGACATATCATGAGCCTCCTCTTTGGGGATTTTCAGGCTAACGGGTCTTGTTTTATTCTTAGAGTTTTTTCTTTTTGCAGTAAGGGGAACCAACAGCAATCTGAATTTGTTTCCTGCTGGAGACTCTTCCAGGCTGATGTTGTTTACTTTAGGCTGTCTGTAGAAGGAGAAGTGTAAAAGTGAGAATCTTTCCC
>NW_010543030.1:15456-22498 GCF_000687285.1 Phaethon lepturus
AGAATGAGTTTTGAAATGATTGCTTAAGTCTCATTCAAAATTGTATTGACATTTTTTTGGGTCAAGTTTACAATGAGAGATTAGCTTTCCTAAATGAAATGGAAAGCAGGACTTGAGACACTGTTCTTGCTACTTAGGTTGCTGCCAGGCATCAGCAATTTTGTGCAGTGGTGCTTTGAGTTTTCTGACAGGTAACTTGAAATTTGAATAGTCTGACTAGAACCTCAGCTACTAACTTCAGGATTCAAACCTGCAGAAAGTTGTACAGCATATTAGTGGCCGCAGCAAGATCTAGAAACTGACCTTTTTTAAAAACATACTGTACAATCTAACAATGCCTAACTGTGATCACTCTTCTGTGGGTGCTGCTCTTTCATGCTTTTAGTGTGAAGCTTTTACAGAATGTACTCAAAATAATCACATCTTAATTAGGGATCTGCCTGTGTATCTTAAATTAGTTTATTGTATTTAAATAATGCCAAAGTTATGGACATAGCTGAGAATGAAATTAAAAGTTAAAAGTGATATGCCAGTTTTGATGATCTTCTTTCTTCCCTGGAAATCCTGTAGCTTTTCCATGAATGTTAGTAGGAGTTGAAACAGATACCCTGTCATTAATAAAAGTGAAATTAAATTGAAAAACAGAGTGGTGAATGAGAATGAAAAAGTCTGTTTAGAATTACATGTCCCTGCTTTGGATAACTTACATCACACACCTAAGAATTTTGAGAGAAGACATATCAAAGCAACTAATTTCAGTTCACTTTTCTTCCTCTTTGGTATAATGGGCATGGTCTTCACTCTTCAGCTAGATGCTGGAGTCATAGGGATGTCATGAATACTGGAAGGCCAATGGTCTTTGTACGAGGTACCCATCCTCTCCTTAGGCTCACTGGTTTTCTCCTAGTTCTTCCCACAGAAACAGAACTTGCGAGTCCTCTCCCAATAGTGCCAAGTGGGCTTGAAGAATGCTATCGCAGCGATCCCTAATGTTTTAATGCAGATTGAAGTGAGATGCCCTAGGAACTGGAAAGATAAAGTTTGTTTTAGTCAGCCAACAAGTCTATTGACTTTACTGTAAATATGGCAAATCAGACTATGACTTTAAGGGAATGTGATAAAGAAGGTGCTTTCTTCCAAAGAGCAGTTGAAGAAAATTAAATACATACTCTTGTGACTCCAGCAACTACAAACAACTTAATGAAAGAATTCATGCAGGAAATTAGAAGTCCCATAACAAGAATTTGTAATATCAGATTAAGGGTGGCAACACACAGTCAGACAATTCTAGTTCAGCTGCCTAATTATGTGAGCAAATAAACCTATCCAGTTAATGCAGAGAGAGAGATCCTTTCAGAAGGCTATTTAAACCAGGAATCTTACTTATGTTTTGGAATCATTCTTAAGTGGAGTATCCATTGCCTGTAGTGGGAAATTAGGGCTGCTAGATGGCCAAGTGCCTAAAGCTGGATGAAGTAAATATCCTAAAGAGAAGAAATAACCTGGAAACTTCAACTTTGATGGATTAATTTCAATAGAATGTATTTAAAATATTATGATGGTTTGTTCAGGGTATGATGATAGATGGAAAATTAATATTGCAGCATGTATTCACAGAATAACTTAGTATCAGCACTTGGTAGGATAACAGACCATTGAGAAACTGTTCTAAATGATTCTGTTTAAACTGTTCTAAAGGTTCTAGAAGATTTGGAATTCAGTATAACACTCAATAAAGTACTTTGTGAACACTTAGGCACTAAACTGGAAAAAAATTAAGCGAACACAGCCCCAAAGCTGATCCTTAAGGAACTCACTTAGTAACCACCATCCCTTTAGACTGTTTCTTGATCTGTCTTCCTTTAGCAAGTTATTTTCCCAGCTTATAGCTTCAATAGTCTCCTGCTGGGTGTAACATCAGAAATCTGGCAGAATATTCCTTAGATTTCTAATTCAGTTTTATATAGACTGGATCCTGTCACTGACAGCCGTGTAAATCAGAAGTAACTCTAATGAAATCAGCAATCCAACAATGGCTTAAAACATGTGTGAGAGGAGAATCAGATCCTCTCCTGCTCCCTCCCTCCCAAATGTCAGCTAAATAAGCTTTCAGGCTTTTGAAATAAATTCAAAGTTCAAATGCTGTGAGAGCTGACAGTGCCAAGATCCTATAGAACACATCTGCCCTTCATTGTGTCTGTACAGCATTCATCTGAAAGTAGAATTTAGTTTCTTTGCTGAACTGGGACAAACCTACAAAACTTATTAGTATCTTTGGGCACTGGAAATGCATAATGAAACTGTCAGCATAATCTAAATTATGAGATAGATAATTTATCTGCTGTAACACTGAATGAAGAGTGTTCTCCCCAGTGCTCAGAATAATTCTGTGCTTCATATACTTGTCTAAATGCTGACCACATGTTGGGCAATGTGTTTGTAGCATTTGCCCCAGTGTTTGATTTTTGAACTGGCATGCATTCACCACTCCAAGTAAGTAAAATAATCCAGGGTAAAAGCACAAAATGCCCATTAAAGAAAACAATTTCAATAACAAGTTGAGCCCCTTGGGGACTGAGCTATTAAAAAAAGCAATCAGAAACTTGGAGGGTGGGATTTTGTGCTTTTATTTGTTTTTAAGACATCCACAAGGCCAAGTCACAAAGCCAAAGAATGGGGCATTTGGTTAAAGACCTGAAAAAAGAGACTTCATTTGTTGTGAAGTTAACAACTACTGTAGATTAGAAAATAAGCTCTTACCAAAACTGCCAACTATAGAAAAATATTCCTTTGTTCCAGAAATCCCTCTGGGATGACATTCTTTACATATGTTAATTTCTGTTAAGTTATATGATGTTCCACTAATGAATGGAACAAAAATGGTTAGATGGCAATGAGAGAATGAGCCAGCCAGGAATCTTTCATTATCTAGAGCTATGCATGAAAGGCTGGTCAGCATTTCCATTAAAACTTGTTATTTTCATGGGTTTATGCTCAGCTGTAAACGTTTTCTCCAACTGACTATTTGAGGGTTTCAGTGTGCGTGCACAGCCTGATTTTGCTGATTATTACTTAAAGAAGTGTGATGTAAAAAGAAGAAGAAATGGTTAAATTTGGCTGAGTTAGCATTATTTAGTTGCATAGTGTTACAAGATGTGAATTCTTAACAAAAAGGCAAAATGCATAGTCTAAATCTGGACCTCTAAGAAGAAGGATGGCCTTGTACATGAATTAGATTGAAGTTAATTTTTCTGGCAGTGACTGTGGCACAGGCTTTGTGTGTTGTTTAGGGCAAGCCAATTGACTTTTCTGTGTCTCAGTTTCTGATATTAAAACCTGTTTCTAAAACGTGTTTCTGTAGGAAGTAGCACATTAATGTTTTTAATTGTTGTATGGTAGTATACTGATGTCTTATATTGTTTTCTTTTTTCCCTTCCCTTCCCTTCCCTTCCCTTCCCTTCCCTTTCTCTTTCCCCAACTTCTCAGTTAAAAAGGCTTGATTTCCAGTGGCAATGATCAGAAAGCCTGCTCTCTAACACTCTGCAATATACCACTTTTTTGGTGTCTTATGAATCTCTTTCTATAGTAAAAATGCTATTTTTAGATCAGTTTTCATCCTGTTGATGTTCTGCAGTGAGTCTCCGGTTTCTCTCAGATGCCTAAGACCTGTTTGTCTTGCTGTTGAATGATTTTCCAATGTGCTTAGACTCATCTTGTGAGTGGATATTCTTTCCAATCATTCTTGTTAAAGGATTTTTGGAGAGCCCAGTCTTCCAGATGGTCTTAAAATATTAAATAAATAACATCTTTCTAATAATACTTTGGTAGGTCTTTTAGTCTATCGTCCTGAGGCAAGCTTAAACTCAGGAAAGCAATTAGGAAAACTAATTCACCTACTTGATTTAGTCCAATGACGTAACTGCTTGATATTAGGCTTTTGGGATAAAATTCATACTGAATAGCATGAAAGTGATCTGGGAGAAGTTCAGGCAGAAATCTAACTAAGATGCTTTAAACTTCCTATCTGCAGGAGTGTTTCTTTCCACTGATTGTAGGGAGAGTTTAGGAAGTATAATGTGTTGTATAAGTACTTGTAGATAAGTGCTGCAAATACCTCTGTAATTTCTTTTCCTAGAAAGAGACAGACCTCTGTACATTCTTTATGCTCTTGGTTAAAGAATGACTAATAGATTTGATCCATTCTTTGCCCCTAAAATGGGACCTTGGCAAATAAATTCACCTTCTTGGTATAGGAAAGCCTATTTTCTATGTATATTGATGAACCATTAAGAAAAAATGATATCTACAGTACTCTGCTCAAGTTGTCCGACCTTGAATATCCATGAATGAAATAATTCCTGCATGACCTTATCCTGCCACTCATTTGGTCTGGTGGCTGCTGAAAGGTCAAATGAAATGTGAAGATGATGAGCTGTCTGGTGTATCTGGTTTTTTTCAGCTGTCATGTCCCATCTCCTCTTCACCTGAGGTTTGTATTTTTCATTATAATTACCCCTCAGTAATGCAAACACATGCAGAAAGTGGGATGGGGAAGGTTGGAGGTGGGAAGTATACAAATTCATTAGTCAAGCAGCTACTTCAAAAGTAACTGCCCTTCTCTCAATGGTTTCCTGTTTTTTCCATACTAGTGCAAGTATGTTACTTACATAAAGTTAGTTTAGTGTAACAGGAGTGAAATTTGGGAATATGATTTCCTGTCTTAATTTTTCACTGATGTGGTACATGACTGTGCAAAAATAAAGGATCTTTCTGCTACCAAAATCCTCAACCATTTTGAAATGTGTTTTAAACTTAAATTGACTTCTTGAACGTGTCTCTCTCCACCATCCTCATGCATCCATTTCATTGTTTGTAGGTAATCTGTGATACACTTTAGCTGTTGTATACAGCTGCTAGGCCTTCAGCAGAGAAGACCAAAATATCTACAATCATTATTATCCAGGCTATGTATTGATATATGCTCTAAAATGAAATTTCCACTCACTATCCTGGATCAGTGAACAAAACAACTCTGTAAAATCTATTCTCTAGCAAAGTTCACCAATGCATAAAAACACCAGCCAATTCACAGCTACTTTTCATCTTCTTGCCAGCAGTGAAGTATTCTATATAGTATCTAAGCAGACTAAGTCAGTTGTCTCTTCTCTAACTGCTCATTTACCAGTGATCCAAATGCACATCTTAATTTCCTGTATAATTGTCTTAGCCCGTTACTATAGATAATTGCAAAGAACAGCAAAATAGCTGGCAAATCAAGATTAATTTATATGAACTATTTTCACAGTTTTCTGTACAGGGATCAGTTCTTCTGTGCCATTTTCTTTCCTAATGCAAGTTCAAAGACGGACTTCATTTTTTCACCTTATAATTAATAATACCTCCATTGACTCTTTCAACTAAGTGTTACGTATTTTTATGAAGTTATGATTTCTCTGCTTTTCTTCATTAGCTTTCATTCTTTGACACATAGCATTTATGAGTTGAATAAGACCTATGGATTTTCACAAATTTGTTTGAAACAACCTTCTATGTGACTAATTAGTTTTGTGAATATTCAGCTGAAAAACTCATGTGATTTCTCTTACTTTACTGAATGACCTGACATTTATGAACAAGAACAGTGCCAGAAGCAATCATTAGGACACTTGGTCTCTCACATACAGTATGAAGATGCACAAAATGTAGCAAGATTAACAGGTAAAGAATATTTCAGGGTAGTACATCTTTTTACCATACTTCTACTTCCACAGGGGAAAAAAATATCCATTTATCTAGGATATTTGTTTGTGATTGAAAGAATAGATGTAGGATGGATTCATTGATCTTTTATTCATCTTGTCACACTGATGAGATTACACTTTCACCCTATACTGATCTGTGCATTTGTCTGTTCTGTGCAGGAGGTCCAGTTCATCCATATGAATATTCTTTATCCTCTATAAGCTGAGGATGTTGTATATCCTCTACAATGCTTTTGCTCTGACTGGGGATTCTGGCAGTAGTAAAAGCTGTCTCCTGCTCCAGACAAACTATTCAAGACAAGTACCTTCCTTTTTCCCCTGGCAGTTGCAACAGAATCCCTGTAGGTCATAAAAGTTAAAAGTAGTACTATTAATGCTCAAAGAAGAAGGGAAATATTCTACCCATTCATTTAGATTAGTAAATTATATAGTAATTATATACATATCATAGAATCATAGAATCATAGAATGATTTGGGTTGGAAAGGAAGTTTAAAAGTCATCTATTCCACCCACTTGCAATGAGCAGAGACATCTTCAACTAGATCAAGTTGCTCGGAGCCCCATCCAACCTGACCTTGAATGTTTCCAGGGACGGGGCATCTAACACCTCTCTGGGCAACCTGTGCCAGTGTTTCACCACCCTCATTGTGAAACATTTCTTCCCCAGATCTAGTCTAGAACTACTCTCTCTTAGTTTAAAACCATTACCCCTTGTCCTATCGCAACAGGCCCTGCTTTCTCAGAAGCCCCCTTTAAGTACTGAAAGGCTGCCAGAAGGTCTCCCTGGAGCCTGCTCTTCTGGATATCTCTTCCTGAACTGTCTTGGTGTTAAAGACGTTCAGTAGTCTTAGGAGTTGTGATTCCCTTGTTGAATACAAAAAAGGCAAAGGCAGGTAGGTTCATCATGTCTAAAGTCTTTATTAACAATTACAGGTTTCTATAGGTATGTAACGGCTTCTATTGGTATGTTAACCAGAAAATGAAGGTCGAAGGAAGCATACCCACCTTAATGAGCAAGACTGGCAAACTGGCAACAATGGATGAGGAGAAGGCTGAGGCAGTCAATGACTTCTTTACCTCAGTCTTCACTGGCATTCTCTCCTCCCACACTTTGTGACGGTATGGACTGCAAGACGGGGACTAGAGGAGCAAAGTCCCTCCCACTGTAAGAGAAGATCAGGATCGAGACCACCTGAGGAACCTGAACATGCACAAGCCTATGGGACCTGATGAGATGCCTGCCAGAGTCCTGAGGGAATTGGCAGGTGTAGGTGCCAA
>NW_010543030.1:22752-73264 GCF_000687285.1 Phaethon lepturus
CCTGCCAGCCTCACCTCTGTGCCTGGGAAGATCATGGAACAGATCCTCCTAGAAGCTCTGCTAAAGACACATGGAAGACAGGGATGTGATTTGAGACAGCCAGCAGGACTTCACCAAGGGCAAGTCCTGCTTGACCAACCTAGTGGCCTTCTAGGATGGAGTAACCACATCAGTGGACAAAGGAAGAGCTACCGATGTCATATATTTGGACTTCTGTAAGGCCTTTGACATGGTCCTCCACAACATCCTTCTCTCTTAAATCGGAGAGAGATGGATTTGATGGCTGGACTGTTTGATGGATGAGGAATTGACTGGATGGTCGCCTCCAGAGGGTAGTGGTCAAGGGCTCAATGTCCAGGTGGCAAGTGGTGTCCCTCGGGGTCCTTACTGCGACCAGTACTGTTTAATATCTTCATCAATGACATAGTGGGATCAAGTGCACCCTCAGTAAGTTTGCAGATGACACCAAGCTGAGTGGTGTGGTTGACATGCCTGAGGCATGGGATGCCATCCAGAGGGACCTGGACAAGCTCAAGGAATGGGCACATGTGAACCTCATGAGGTTCAACAAGGCCAAGGGCCGGGGCTCACCAAGGGCAAGTCCTGCTTGACCAACCTAGTGGCCTTCTAGGATGGAGTAACCACATCAGTGGACAAAGGAAGAGCTACCGATGTCATATATTTGGACTTCTGTAAGGCCTTTGACATGGTCCTCCACAACATCCTTCTCTCTTAAATCGGAGAGAGATGGATTTGATGGCTGGACTGTTTGATGGATGAGGAATTGACTGCATGGTCGCCTCCAGAGGGTAGTGGTCAATGGCTCAATGTCCAGATGGAGATGGGTGACAAGCAGTGTCCCTCAGGCGTCCATACTGGGACCAGTACTCTTTAATACCTTCATTAATTACATAGAGAGTGGGATCGAGGGCACCCTTAACAAGTTTGCAGATGACACCAAGCTGAGTGGTGCAGCTGACATGCCTGAGGGATGGGATGCCATCCAGAGGGACCTGAACAAGCTCAAGGAATGGGTCCATGTGAAATTCAGGAGGTTCAACAAGGTGAAGTAAGGATCGGGGAAACTCCCCAGTAGCGGAGGTTCAACAAGATGAAGTAAGGATCGGGGAAACTCCCCAGTAGCAATATAAGCTGGGGCATGAAAGGATGGAGAGCAGCCATGATGAGAATGACTTGGGGGTCCTGGTGGACGAAAAGCTGGGCATGAGCTGGCAACGCATGCTCGTAGCCCAGAAGGCCAACCAAATCCTGGGCTGCATCCAAAGCAGCGTGGCCAGTAGGTTGAGGGAGGTGATTGTTCACCTCTACTGAGCTCTGGTGAGACCCCACCTGGAGTTCTGCATCCAGCTCTGGAGACCTCAGCACAGGAAAGACATGGAACTGTTGGAGCGGGTCCAGAGGAGGCCACAAAAATGATCAGAGGGATGGAACACCTATCCCATAAGGACAGGCTGAGAGAGTGGGGATTGTTCAGCCTGGAGAAGGCTCCAGGGAGACCTTATTGTGGCCTTCCAGTACTTAAAGGGGGTTTTTAAGAAAGATGGGTACAGACATTTTAGCAGGGCCTGTAGTGATAGGACAAGGGGTGATGGTTTTAAACTTAAAGATGGCAGATTTAGACTACATATAAGGAAGAAATTTTTCACAATGAGGGTGGTGAAACACTGGCACAGGTTGCCCAGAGAGGTGTTAGATGCCCCATCCCTGGAAACATTTAAAGTCAGGTTGGATGGAACTCTGAGCAACTTAATCTTGTTGAAGATGTCCCTGCTCATCGCAGAGGGGTTGGACTAGATGACTTTTAAACTTCCTTTCCAACCCAAATCATTCTGTGAGTCTATGATTTTCTAAACTGCTATGAGCCTCTGCTCTGGAAATCTTTGTGTGCTAAAAGGAGCTCTTCTTCTTCTAGAGCCTGTGGAATATAGATTACTTGCCTATATCTATGTGTATGTTACTTGCTTATGCTTAAAAACGCTGTTGAAGATGAAGCTAACAACGCACATGGTGTACAAATACTTAGGGAGATAAGGTCCTTGCCAAAGCAATCAGTATATCGTATATTTGAAATATTTAAGTGAAATCATCATGGACTGAACAATGAATAGACCTCCATCGGATGGAAGGACAGAGTTGCCGCAAAACACGCCTTTATGTGTCTTCCAGTTTGGTCAACTCTGCTATATGTTATCTTGCTCATACGATACTTAATAAAAGAAACATGCAAAGCAGAGCAAAGCAAAGCTAGGCTAAGCAAGAAACAAAACACCACTTTCAGACTAATTGATAAGAGCTTATTTTTTGATATAATTATGGAACTTTTTATATGAGATATTCTTGGGTGCTTTTGATTCAAGATACATAGATAAGTTTACATTTTTTATAGTTTACCTGGATTATAATGAATCTCTAAAAGATTCAGACACATTGTCTGCTTCTAGTCCAGAGTGACTTGAGCAAAACATGTATCTGCTGCTCTTTAGATGCAAAAAATGGTCATAGAGAAGGTTCCAAAGATAAGCCACTTTCTCATTTAATTCCTGCTTTGGAATCTTCCTATTTCATCATAGGAGTTTTTGGGACTCTAGTATGGAAGATAAATTTTGTTGGTTCACTTCTTAACTTCATCTCTTTGCTGAGATATAACACTTCATAGACATTGACATTTCTTAGGATTACAGTATCTGGTCTGCTTCATAAAAGTAATTTTCATCCATTCTGAGTTAGTGCCTGTCATTTTTAGACAACTGAAAGCAGACATTGCAGACTCAAGCCTTTGTTGACTTGAGTTTCATTTTTCTGGCTTAATACTAATGTCCCTATGCAAAGCATGTGATGAGCCTCTGAATAATCATGACATGTTGTTATTCTGCCTTGAGGTGCCACTATAGTGCTAGTAGAAGTGAGGACAGCAACTTCATCTTGAGCAGCAGAAGAAAAAGCAGCAATTTGGATTGTGTGCCATTTCCCTCTTTATTCTTAGAATTATTCTGTAAAAGACATCAAAATGCTGCTTGTTCGCTGTATGATTATGTACTCTGAGGAATGACATAGCATGTAAATTATGGATAATGAAGTACATATGCATAGACACTATTTGAAGTCCCTAAGGTTAATTTCTGTGTAAAATAATAATATACTCACTTGAAAATTGATCAGTTACATGCAAATTAATGAAGAAAACCCCTTTAATTATGACATCTTTATAAATTAATCAATATACCTATTCAGTGACTATATATAATCAATGTCCCATTTGAAATGACTTCAGGATGTACATAAGCAATGAAAATAGCATCATAATGTGAAGTTATTTACACTAATCATATGAACCGTTTTGTTTTGTAGTCAACCAGATGGTTCAGAATACAAAAAGATAAATAAAAAAATTAAATCAATAAGAGAGGAAAGGTCCTTTTATGGCTGAGGCAATGGAGTAGAAGTCAGGAAATGTGATTGCAATTTCTGACTATCACAGGCTTCCTGTATGACCTTAGGTAAGTCACGTTTTCTCTCCAGACCTTGCTTTCTCACCAGTTTAGAAGAAAGAGTAATGCCCTTCTTCTGGATTGTTCTCTCCTTTTTTTTTTTTAATTTTTGTAAGCTACAGTGTATGCACTATTACCCTGAAAACTGCATTAAAAATTAAATTGTAAGGTCTCAGCTTTCAGAGGAATGAAGGCTCTTTGGGGCCATAGATATTTTATGGCTGAATTTTTATTACCTTTTGAACATGGACCCAAGCCAGGACCCACTTTCAAACTCAGCATGCTCTTTCATTGATGCAAACCTGTGCTATGTGTCCGTCTTTGGGAGATTTCCAGGCAGGTAGGTAGGCAACCTGAACTGGCACTACCTCTTTGTATAGGTACAAGTAGAGCCCTCTTGCAGCGTGGGTTGACTTGGCATCATTGGGCCAAACTTTTTCCTATATGCACTGCAGGATCTTGCAGAAGCTTCCATGTGACTGACGTCAGGTATGTCAGCTGTGTTCCTTCATCAACTGGGCAGTAAATATGCTACCTAAATCTTGGTACCTTGTTCTCTTCAGGAACCTCTAGACACTGGACTAACACAAAGAACGCTCAGTGAAATGATGAAAGATCTGATTGATAGAAAAATAATAGTTGACAGATGATAGTATTTTCCTGTGTAATGCTTACAAACACTCGCATAAAGATTATGTAGATAAATAAAATCACTCACTTCTATGAGCTTTGTCACATCTCATGCTAAATTGGAGATTGTCAAATATTTCCTTACAAAAATTAGAGAAAAATGTATGAATGAAAACTACTTGCTTTTTAAAATAAACATGAGCAACTGAATTAATATTTTATTATAAGTAATGAGTTCATTGTAATGCAGTAATATATTTTACATATGTGGCTTTTTTAAAAACAAGAATAAAGCCCCCATTTTACAACAGTAAAGTTAGAACTAAACATGCTTGTAGCTATGTGCACAAAGCTTTCAGAGTATACTAGTGTGTGTTTATGTCTACACAGACACAAACACATATAGATACATCAGCTGTTTCAGTAAATATAGGTCTTTATTTCTATTTTTCACTGCAAGCTGTGTTCTCTGTAAATCTGACACTTGTCACAGTACATGTGAATATAAAAAAAAAGAGGAATTTAAACTGGAAACAAAACCACTGGTGTCTGATAACTATGATAAATCAAGTTTATTTTCTATTTTGAAAACATAGCAGGACATTTATTCCTCACAGTGGCAAATGTTTTAAACTACAAAAAAAGGATTTTAAAAAAAATTAATTTTATTCCTTGGATCTCCAAACAAATTGTGGTTTCCCTTCATAGGTTTTACACATATATCTATACCTGTACCTAGGCTTGTTGTCTAGCCTCCTTGTTTAGACAGCTGGGGGAAATACCACTCTAAATGTGTAATTTATCTCATCTAAAGTCAACATCTATGTACTGTCTATATTTCTCTTTATAATGCAGAATTTCTTCTCATAATGTAGGATATTACCAAGTGTAGATGAGACAGAACTTGATACTTGCATGAATGCTTTACATGTTGCTACTTACAATGAATGTTTTAAACCATTTAAGCTGTGCATCGACACTAACGGTTGGTCATCCACACTTCCCAGACATGTCTTTCTAAAAAAACATTATTTCGAAAGATAAACAGGGACTAACAGAGTTTTAAAAAATCAAAGTAATAGTCTAAATGTTTTTATGGATGCCCACACAACAGGAAGCAATGAATCAGCTTCAGTTACACCATACCAGTTGGGTAACTCATATTGTTCACACTCTTGCTGCAATGCGGCCGCTCCTGATATGGGAACCCAACCTCTATATGTGACAAGTCAGTGGCACTGCCCAGTGGAAAGCAAATATATCCTCAGCTTTGTCAAATCGGCAAGTGCCCTTTGTTTTCTTCATGGCTCAGAAACTACGCTATATTGCAGCTGTTCTCCAAGAGATATGGAGAGTCATAAGAAATAAAAGGTCTCTCTTAAGAATTCAGGGATCATCTCATACTGCAGAATGTAGTAAAGAATGGAGAAAATTTACTTGACGTCTAGATCAACGTATGCATCTGCTATGTAGATGTTCTTGATTTATAGCAGAAACTTTCATGAGACTGGTGCAAGAAACGTCCCCTTAATAATCATTAGTTCTCTCTTACTTTTTTTTTTACCTACAGCCTTCAAATGAATGAATTGTTAAAAGTTCGTTACAAATGAAATATTATTTAAACAGTCTTAGTATGTTTAACTAGAAGTTTTCATAGATACATAGATTACCTTAAGGTCAGAAGGGACCATTACATCAGCTGGTTTGACATGAATAATGCAGACTGTAGAACCACATCAGTTTCTCTTGCAATGGGCTCTGTAAAGTTTGTTTGACTGCAGCTCATCTCCTACAGACACATTTTGTCTTAATTTGATAATACAGAAATAGAGAATCTGCAACATGATGGTAGTGTGTTCACAGGATGAATTTTCCTTGAAGTTAAAATGTGTGCTATTCTTGTTGTGGCTGAGCTGTTAAAGTTAATTTCAACTTCCTTAAAGTTAATTCCACCTTCCATTTAATTTTCTTTTTAAGGATACTTGAAGTATTGTTAAACAAATTCTTTTGGGGCTGCAATTTCCATGGCTGTTTGCAGCCTAATGTTTAGTTTGCTCATTGGACAAAAGCACAAACAAAATTGGCTAAGTAGGGTCTGATTTATGGCCCTGGAAAAAAAAAATTATTTTTCTCCTTTTTTCTCCCTTATTTTTTCATAGTAACAATGTCTGAAAGCTGCAGTCTAAAAATTTGGGCTTTTGTGTAGTTGCTTGAGGTCAAAAGACGAAGATGGTTTAAAGGCAGGCATTTGCACAGCTTTGAAGTCAAGTATTTACAATCGGATTATAATCTTTTTTTAATTGAGTGAAAGTTAGGAACAGATAATAGCACCCATTCTGTCAGGATATGACTCTCACAGTTCTGAGTACTTCAGCGTCACCAGTATTGATCATATGGACTTAAGGATCCACTCTCAAATTCATTTGGTGGATCAGAAAAATACAGTGCTATCCTTTTGTCGGTACTAATTCTGAGAAAATTTGGTAATTTCCTAGTACTTTGGTTTTCTAATGATTTTAAGAAATAGGCTAAAATTAAAAAGGAGGTAGGAGGCATAATGAGGAATGGGAAGTATGTTGAAAGAAGTGTGAAGCATTTGAAAAATAAGGTTTATATGTATGTTTGAAACAAGCTGGCAGAAAACTTGGTATTTTTCCATCCATAAGGTGAATTCTCTGTGAATATTTCCTTTCATAATGGAGCTTTTTACCCTAATGAAGTGCTAGTCACTGAAAAACAGTATAGCCGGAGATGAATTAGTAACCTTACCAAATCAGCACTGCAGTGACCACAGTGCGGTAGGTGGTGTGGGGACAGAGAAAGGCTTTGAGAGAACCCCAGCTCCACTGGACTTTATAATTCCCGTGAGCTTCAGAACCAGTCAACTCTGGAAAATACAGAAAGTTTTTAAAAAAATATGGTTCTTGTTTCACCAGCCCCTACAGCTATTTATTATTTGGATAAATACAGAAATGTCACAAGTTTATTAGCACCCTAAAGCCTGTAATAGATTGATTTAAATTTAAGTCAACTCCTTCAGATGAGAAAAGTCTGTGCATCCTATCTCTCAAGGCCAGGTAAGGCAAGCACAGAACATTAACAAAAACCCAATTTTTTTTTTTTTTGTTCTCAAAATGGTGCAACAGATGCAATTTCACTTACAGTTCAATTGGTATACATTTGATAGATATGAAGGATGTTTTCACTTTCTTGCTTGCTCTCTTTTTGTGTGTGTCTCTCTCTCTTACTGTATTTTATTTCTAGAAGATACTATAATGCCAAAGTTTGTTAATTATATGTCAAATGTTCTAATTTTATCACAAAAGTGCAAGGAACTTTGTGTCATAATCAAAGAGAGGTTAGAGGAGACTTTATGAAGCAGTGGTAAATCATGGGGAAGACTGTCTCAATTACTTAGCAAATCTGAGAGTGGAGAAAAGACTCTGGGATCTAGGAAGTTCTCATCCAGTCCGTGATAAAAACTGAATGAAAAAAAAATGAAACTGGATGCTCACAGAAAGACAATGAAATTATCTTTGTTATTCTAAGATCTACTGAGGGTATCTGGGCTGGAAATCACAGTGTCTCAGTATTCTTGAGTTTCCTATTTCTAATACAAGAAACCAAAGCTGGTTATCAGACTGGTAGTCTATCCATGCAACACTAGTCAGCAAAGTTCAGGACCTGAACTCTGAAAGTGCACCTGGCCTTGGTATGACAGCGAACTGCTGCATGACTGTAGTTACTTACCTGCTTGTTTATGAAAAAGGAAATAAAGCAGAATGTAAACATGTCAAAACTAGTATCAGTGTGAAACTTTCCCATATACAAGAAGAGAGAGTTAGCAGAAAGCCTATGTGTTACTTACACCCTTCCTGAGCTTTAATTTTACTTCGATTCTGGGAAGCTGCATTGCATTTTCTTTCCTCTGTCACAAAGCTATTGGTAAGATTAATTATTGAATGTTTCTAAATGGTTTGGCAATCAATGATAACTATGGCTGTAATTTATGATAACTGAACACCTACAAGGTTTTTTTTTAGTAGCAGAAAGTTTGGAAGGTCAATATCAGCCTAGGCTTGGTATAGAATTCAAATCTGTAAAAAAAGCAAACAATCAACCACAGCCCAAAACCAAACAAAATTGAACCAAGTAAAGGGGATTGTAATCAGAAACTCTGAATACAAATGTTTTTTTCTTTTAGGGGAAAACTCAATTCATTCATTTTACGTTTTAAGCATTCCCTTATGGTGATGTGAAATCAGAGCCACATCATTGTTCTTGCTTACAATCTAAGAAATGTAATGGGCTAGGAGGGAAACACCAGACTACATTATTTTACATTATGTGGGAAATGCAAAAGGACATACAGTAAAATGAGCTTCAGCAGTGTGATAATGGATACTGAACTGGGACCTGGAAAACAAATTGTGAGTCAGTTTTACTAACGTGAAAGCTTAAAATAAATTATCCAGAGTTGTTTTTAATGAAAACCTTTAATTATAATCTGTAATAATGATCTTTCATTTATTTTACTGTTTTTTTTCTTACTCTCTTTTCATTGATTAAGAACCTGAATGTATAGGTACACTCAGTTGCCTAAATACCTTTATCTGCACACTAGCTACACTTCTTTGGTTGGTCCTTTGTGACTTCTAAAACACTGATGCAGTGACCTTTGTAGATGGACTATTTTGCAGTTTTGTTACCATAAGGGAATTAGTATCTTATTCCTGTATGCTGTGCTCTCTGAGAAATATGTCTAAACTGGTAACATTTAGGAAAGGGAAATATTTCATCTACAGACTTTTTTTTTTCTGCTTGAGCCAAAATTCTTCGTCATACTTCTCTCTGTCAGTTATTTTATGCCTTTCCATACAAACATGGAGAGACACGAAGTTCAGTATAGAAATCCTAATAAAAACAGATTCCAGTCTTAGTAAACTTCTGTTCACAGTTTCTTATGATGAGGATTGTAAAGAGTTAATTAATTGTGGAATGGAGAAGATTTGTAAAGTTTCTGCAAGAGACATGTTTATTTTTTATATTAGGTTAATCATACCTGCCTGACACCTGATTTTCTGTCTGCCTATGTAAGCTTTCCAGGGTTTCCTCGGGCCTGCCAGCAGAAACTCACTACTTAAGTCTACCTGCCAGGAGAAATTCACTGCTTGAGTGTATCAATGCCATCCCTAGACATAACAATCAAGAAATTATGTTGTAATGAACAGAGGAGGAAGAGACAGGGCTCTTTTCCAATCTGGTGGTGGGGAAAGCAGTCAGTGAATTCTGACTCTGCGGCTCCTTCCAGTTTGCCTGGCTTACACTTGCAACAAGAAATATGATGATGATGATGATGATGATAATAACAACAACAACAACAGCAACAACTTAATAGAGCCATTTTTCCCTAAGAAGTAGGAGGTAGTTCTGTGTAGCCACAAAAAAGGGGGGATCTCAGACCTATAGTTTTCCTTCTTGGTGAATGCTGGGAGGTGCAGATTAACATCAGCATCCGTTGAGTGAGGTTGGACCCTTTCACAGAGACTGTGCTGTCTGCAAGAGGGTGAGGCTATGCCATTTTCTATTCAATTATCACCACTAATAAACACGTCTCCTGAACCACCACCGCCCACTTATTCTAAGTGGTTCTTTTAGAGTTTTTACTCCTGTTCTTTGAATGATCTTGTCCTAGCTTGCACCACTTAGGTGTAGACAGGTGTGAGGGTTTAACCATACACACTTTAATTATCATTGTTAATTAATGAAATACCCTAAACCACCACCACACTCTCACCTTGAATGATTCTGCAGTTTTAGTCTAATTTTGCATTTTCTAATAATTTTATGTTTTAAACTATATTTTAGTATATTTAGTCTAATTTTATATTTTAATCTAATTTTGTCTTTTTATATTTATTTTTTAAATACAAATTTATGTATATTTTTAGCTGGGTAGATGAAGGGAAAGCAGTGGATGTGGTTTACCTTGACTTCAGTAAGGCTTTTGACACTGTCTCCCATAACATCCTCATAGTGAAGCTCGGGAAGTATGGTTTGGATGAGTGGACTGTAAGATGGATCGAGAACTGGTTAAGCAACAGAGCTCAAAGAATTGTGGTCAGTGGCGCAGAGTCCAGTTGGAGGCCTGTAGCTAGTGGTGTTCCCCAGGGATCAGTACTGGGTCCAGTTTTGTTCAACATCTTCGTCAATGACCTAGATGAAGGGTTGGAATGTACCCTCAGCAAGTTTGCTGATGATACAAAACTGGGAGGAGTGGCTGATACACCAGGAGGCTGTGCTGCCATTCAACGGGATCTGGACAGACTGGAGAGTTGGGCAGAGGGGAACCTCATGAAATTTAACAAGGACAAGTGTAGAGTTCTGCACCTGCGGAGGAACAACCACATGCACCAGTACACGTTAGGGGTTGACCTGTTGGAAAGCAGCTCCATGGAGAAGGACCTTGGAGTCCTGGTAGACAGTAAGTTATCCATGGGACAGCAATGTGCCCTGGTGGCCAAGGGGGCCAACGGTATCCTGGGGTGCATTAAGAAGTGTGACCAGCAGGTTGAGAGAGGTTATCCTCCCCCTCTACTCTGTGCTGGTGAGGCCTCACCTGGAGTATTGTGTCCAGTTCTGGACTCCCCAGTTCAAGAGAAGGAACATTTGGAGAGAGTCCAACGGAGGGCTATGAAGATGATTAAGGGACTGGAACATCTCTCGTATGAGGAAAGGCTGAGAGATCTGGGGCTGTTTAGTCTGGAGAAGAGAAGGCTGAGAGGGGACCTTATCAATATCTATAAATAGCTGGAGGGTGGGTGTCAGGAGGATGGAGCCTTTCAGCAGTGCCCAGTGACAGGATGAGGGGCAATGGGCACAAACTGCAGCACAGGAAGTTCCACCTCAACATGAAGAAAAACTTCCCTACTGTGAGGGTGACTGAGCAGTGGAACAGGCTGCCCAGAGAGGTTGTGGAGTCTCCTTCTCTGGAGACCTTCAAAACCTGACTGGACGCGTTCCTGTGCAACCTGCCCTAGGTGATCCTGCCTTGGCAGGGGGGTTGGACAAGATGATCTTCAGAGGTCCCTTCCAACCTCTACCATTCTGTGATTCTATGATTTCAACCATCATGACCTAGCTTGTATTTACCTATTAAGTATCTTTCTCTTCTTCATCGTCATAGTCTTCTAGTTGTTTCTTTTTCTCTTAAAGGCCCAGTTCTGTTCCTTTGTTGCAATCTCCCGAGCAGCTTTGACTCCTTTTGCGATGAATGGAAATTCAGTTCTTTAAAATCCA
The DNA here is from genome assembly GCF_000687285.1 of Phaethon lepturus. Taxonomy (NCBI): domain Eukaryota; kingdom Metazoa; phylum Chordata; class Aves; order Phaethontiformes; family Phaethontidae; genus Phaethon; species Phaethon lepturus. The sequence goes on from NW_010543030.1 coordinate 34,191, forward strand.
CACCTTCATAGCTTTATTCTCCTGTTTAACTTCCTGCTTCTGGCTTTGGATATTACTTCTTTATCTAACTGGCCTAATTATCTAGAACAATTTGAGACATGAACACTGAATTTTGCATTATTGATGGACGTTCTTCTTCTTATTTTTTAGAACACCAGTATTGACATGAGGCCATTGCTAAAGTCTTGTTTTTTCTTCTACTTATTCTATTTGGATGTTGGACTATAAACATATATATGAATTGGAATATAAATGAGAGATAAAATAATTGACATGTTTGAGACCTTTCTCTCAAATTGTATCCTGCTTTTCTTTAGTTAAAGTGTTCTGTCAGCACAATGGAAAAAGTCTGTCTTTAAAATAAAATAAAATAATTATTATGGCGTATCATGTTTTATCCATTTAATTCTTTGTCTATGTATAAAACTATTTAATCTGTTTACCATTACCCAAAATTTGTCTATGTTAATTAATTTGTTTATGAAATTTGTTTTGCCCTAAGAAGTATAGCATAAGTACTAAATAATTCCCTATGAACTGTCTGAAAAAAAAAACCAAACGTGGAAAAAACTAAGCTCCTTCTACAAGCCTTTTTTTCTTTTTTGTTAAGATTGACCCTGTGATGTCCCTGGGATTATGCAGAACAGCATTTGAAAGATCTAAGCATAAATACATGCAATTAAAAACATTTAATTTCTCCATATTTTGGTGCATAGTAGCATTCAGCTGCTGTTGTTTTTTTTTAGAAAAGACTGCAGTTAAAAGCTTTGTTTATCATATTCTGTGATAATACCATATTCTACAGTTTTCAGAGCTAGGATGGAACTTGGAGATTGAGGTTCAACTGTTTCATTAGATGTTGTGTAAAGACTTCTACAACACCTGTTTTCTTTTTGTTGGGCTCGATTCTGTAGTCCCTATTTACATGAATAACTCCTTCAGCGTGTCAACAGTCCCACCAGTTTCAAGGTATGTACTTAAAAGAGAAGGTATAGTCCTCTATATTAAAAATACATTTCTAACTGTAAATGCAAATATATAAAAAAGCTATACATGAAAAAGATTTGTTTAACTCTTAGAAATGTAGTTTTATGTAAACATTGCTTGTATATGTGTGTCCAATGTATAAAGAACATTCTTGTGAATACACACCTCCTGATATTAATACATATTTCTACGGAGAGGTCTTAATGAGTACTTTTTTACTACAGAAGCTTAGAAACACTAAAGACTGCTTCCTTAATTCAAACAAGCAATAATTACTTTGTCAGCAAAATATTGAATTGGAGTCCTCAAGTGAGGAGGATTCCAGTTTAAGAAGGGTTTTGAATTCAATTGTCCAGGGCATTACTGACACAGTTTAACCATGACATGTTACCTAGAGACAGATTAAATTTTTTACCAAGTTATTTTAAAATTCAAAAACCCACAGATTTCACCCAAGTGTTTTGTAAATTCGTATTGTTTTTCTGAATTTTTTCCATTAAGGAAAAAACCCCCACAACTTCTAAATTTATACTTTTCAAAGCAGTTTTCCTTACTATTTAAAAAATGCAAGATTTGGATATTTCCATTTCAGAAAACATTGTGAATAAAATCCAATATATTTCAAAACAAAGTAAAAATATGATCCAGTAAAAATAAATTATTTATTTAAGCCAAAACTTACTTTTCTGTCCTGCCTGTGAATCAAACATTCCATTATTTATATTACAGTCATGTAACTTTAATCACACATCTCAACCTTGATTATGTCTTTGATAATATTCAACCCAAATTTTAAGAACTAAAGCTTTTATAGCCTGTTATTGACTCTGTAGCAGAAGTTATGGGCGTGTGTCTTGTGGTGACAGGTCTCTGAACACCCAGACAATTTTTCCTATTGTTGTAAAGCAGCATATGGAGCTGCCATGAGCTGACTCTCTCTCACCTGTTCCCTCTTTAGGCCATAAACATATTCATCTCCCAAGCAGCCTGTCGGCTGCCGTGTGCTTGTGCATGCCCGTTGGATGTGCTGGGGTGTGTATGGCCCCAGCTTTGCCCAAGGCTGAGCTCACATGCAAGCACTGACCGTGATGGCAAACATGGCTGTTGAAGAGAATGTGTTCTGGAGAGCTCTCCTCAGCATATGTTGGAACTCGCAGCTTCCTCCTTGTTTTTCTGAAGTTGGCCTGCTGATTTTAGGTCTTATGTTAACAGGTCAGTAGAAAGGAGTAGTCAGAAAGGTATTTTAAAAAATCCAAAGATGTAAATTAAGAGACTGCCCACTTAATATGACTCTTCCACTTTCTACCAGCTTCTTCTTTTTGTCTTCTTCATGATTATTAACACCATGAGCTACATATATCTCTCTCTCTCTCAAGACAGTGTAAAGAAAGAGAAATATGTCTCCCTCAGTCATTAGTAAGAATCTTATTTATACTAATATATGCAATATCTCTGAGTTCGGAAACTCCTTTGAAAGTTAGTTTCCTCATTCATAGTGTGGGTGTAATTTTCCTTGACTTTTTGAAAGTTAATTATTCACCGTTTGCATATTACATTAAAGAGTTAAACCTTAGCATGATATTATTAGTGATATTATTGCATAAAAATAAGTATACATAAAGAATCATACAGTGTCACCTAAAGTTATAACAGGTTCATATGAAAACTGTCACTGCAGGTTACTTGCTCTCTTTTTTTATGAAAAGTTTTATGAAAACTTATGAGAAAAGTTTTATGAAAAGTTGAACATGTAGCTTTTTTCTAATGGCAATTTGTGAATTTTTTTTTAAATGAGAAATACCTTTTTTTCCTTACAAAGTTATCAATCACACCTGTTAGTTTTCATCACAGCCATCACATCCAAAGTTGTTTTTTTTCCCCGTACCTCATGATGTTCATCTTTTAATTTCCTCAGTGCTTTTAATCTAAATAATTGTAGTTGCTGCAAACTGGATTAAGAACTCTATGATGGAAGTTGTGTAAAAGGATTGCTTTTTGTATATATGAAACATTTCCTTTGTAGAATATTTTCTAGGAATTACATTCATGTGAAAATACAGTGTCCTGGCAATATTTAGGCACATGTACAATATTTTAATGAACTCTGGATAAATCTACAGACATATTTTTCATAGAAAATCCTTGATGTTCACCTTTTAATTTCCTCAGTGCTTTTACTCTAAATAATTGTAGTTGCTTCCGTTAGTCCCTGCAAACTGGATTAAGAACTCTATGATGGAAGTTGTGTAAAAGGATTGCTTTTTGTATATATGAAACATTTCCTTTGTAGAATATTTTCTAAGAATTACATTCATGTGACAATACAGTGTCCTGGCAATATTTAGGCACATGTACAATATTTTAATGAACTCTGGATAAATCTACAGACATATTTTTCATAGAAAATCCTTTATTTCTTATGTACTTAGTGCCTTTTGGGGGCTAAATTAACATCTTTCTTTCAGGAAGCTTAATAACAAATGGGTGAGGTTTTTTATTTTAAAAGGCTACATTCATAGAATCATAGGATAGTTTGGGTTGGAAGGGACCTTTAAAGGTCGTCTAGTCCAACCCCCCGCAATGAGCAGGTAACCCAGGGTTAGATCGAATCAATAACTTAAATTCTAAAAAAATACATATGTAAGAGAATGACCTTCCCTATAGCTTGTTTGAAAAATTTGGTGTAATGCATAGGTAGGTATTTTTATCTTTGACTGCAGAAAGGAAAAAAATAACTGGTCAGTTCATAGGGACTGAAACTGTAAACTCTTTTTGTGGGGACTGGGCAAGGAATAAGAGAGTTCTTGCCATGTATTCACACTTTTACATGAATCCATGTCAATCTTGTCTTTTGGAAACAAGCACCTGACGCTGCAAAATACTGTTTAGCCTTGTCCCCCATTAGGGGATTTCTAAGGTCACAAATAACCAAAGAATCCTTCAGTTTTCTTCTTGTCTCTGCAAAATCTAATCTAAAATCTAATCTTAGTCTGGATGAATTCTTACTTTATGGTGCCTTACATTTGCAATATTTGTATAGCAAGTAACCACTGTCCTTCTAATTCTGAACTTAGATGATTCCTGACAAACCCAACAACACACTGAGAAATTTCATAGGCAGCAGTAGGATTAGTTCAAGCTGCTGAAGGAAGATGAGATTAAATGAGAAAAGTTGTGGGAAGAAATGTGGCAGGAAAGAAGTTCAGTCAAAAAGCATTACTAAATACAGAAGAGTATATGAAGGTTGACACTAGAAGTTTCCTGCTGTCATTTTCTCTTCAGAGGATGAAATGGAAGACTCCAGCATGGATCAGACTCAAACTGCAGAGTTACACATACTGTCATTTTATAATAGCTTCTTAACTCTCCATCTTGTTCACCTCCCTTCCTTTAGTTTTAAGATACTTTCACCAGTCTTTATAATGGCATGAACCGGAATATTCTACTCAAGGCAAATGTTTCATATTAGAAATCTGAACCCCATCGTTTTGCAGCCAGAGCTGTACTCCGAGTGCAGGTGTTGTTTCTAAGTTTGACATCCTTTTAAGGTCTGTCTCGTGGTCCCAGCTGCTATAGTGAAAACGGCACACTGCAAATATGAGATTGCCTGTTTGAGTACCCCTTCACCTTTTTGCTGCCTGGACTAGAATTGTGAAAAACACAAGAAGATATATAGATTCATGTGACTACCAGACAGTTCTATTTTACTGCCGTCTGCAATGGCTTTTACAATTAATAATAGATTAATAATGAAGGTTATTAATTAATAACAAAGGTTATTAATCTATTTAATCTTTTCAGCATTTAATGCTGAAATTAATATATATTCAATACTATTTTTGCCATCATTGTTACTACTTTTTTTTCATCATCCTGAGTCAGTTTCTCTTCTGAAAGACCATTTCTGCCTGATATGCCTAGAAATGAATGACATATGAGTATCAGATGTTAAAATGTAACAAGAAATGATGCACACCTGGATGCAAAGGTAGTAAATCCAGATTGTCTGGACAGATGAGAAGCAGATGTTAAAGTTCCTGTGGGGTATTTTTTTTTTTTTTGTCAACTAAGGAATATTACAGTCTACTGACTGACTGTAGTATGTCCATATTATTTTTGGCTAATTCACTTTATATGTGATGTTGAGCTGAATTGATGTTTCCAAACAGACCATTCATGTCGATAATTCAGATGCCAATGAGCTGTCTTGGTATGCCAGACTGCATATGCTAACATTTAATGCCAGGCTGAACTTGCTGTGCTATTCAGCAAAAAACAGCAGGATGAACCACCATAAGGGAGAATAGCTCCCCAGGTGTATTGTGCCATATGTTTCATGGTGTAGTGAGTAAAGAATCCAAAGCATTTGACCCACATCTGGCAGTAGAACTTCTACCATCTTCCTTGGCTTAGGTTCTGGGAACTCCTTTGATAGTAAAATTATTGCCTCAGTGTAAATAAATGATACAGTCCTGACTGCAGCAAATCACAGTGATGTTTCCACTGAAAACCTCAAATTCACCTATTTGGAAGAATGTGAGGTATGCATTTACAAAACGAAGATAAAGGTCTCCGGGGAGACCTTATTCCAGACTTCCAGTACTTAAAAGGGGCTTCTAAGAAAGATTGGGATACACTTTTTGGCAGTGCCCGTTGCAACAGGACAAGGGGTAATGTGTTTAAACTAAAATAAGGTAGATTTAGACTAGATACAAGGAAGAAATTTTTCACAATGAGGGTGGTGAGACACTGGTCCAGGTTGCCCAGAGACATGGCAGATGCCCCATCCCTGGAAACGTTCAAGGTCAGGTTGAACGGGGCTCTGAGCAACCTGATCTAGTTGAAGATGTCCCTGCTCATTGCAGGAGGGTTGGACTAGATGACCTTTAATGGTTCCTTCCAACCCAAAGATTCCATGATTTTATGAAAGAAAGGGTAATTAAAACTATAAGATAATACGTGCAAAAGTCAACATCCAGAGATCCATGGAACTGGGGGGTTCAACTGGGACATCTTGGGGTTCAACATAGCTCCAAAAATGTTCTTCAGCATTCCTGTTCAACAAAAATCTTTGTTTAGCTCTTTTGAAGACAAAATACATTAGGTTTTCACTGTACTAGAACACAAGGACTGCCATAATTAGTTTATTCTCCTAATACAGTTTTTCCCTTTGAAGGGCAAAAGACAGTTTTTGTCTCAAGTGTTTCAGCTTTCATGTTGCCACATAGGCATATTGATGTCACTGTTATCTCTACTGCTATCCAAAGTAATTAATTTTCTAAAATTTCCTCTTCATAACAAACTGCTGGTTCCTGCAACAAATAGAAGGTGATAAACAATTATTTACATCTGATAAACCAGTGTGAATCATTAACATTGAAATGAAATGTTATGACAGACTGGTGTAACACGACTGCTTATCCCATCTCTTGATCACAAATTGAACAAGAACTAGAACAGTTGGAGAGCAGCCCATCTCTAGCCATCATCTGCTTGTTGTAAAATAGCTGTATGTTGTATGTTTTGCCTTTTTTAATTACTGTTGTTAACACACAGTAAAAAAATACATTCAAATAGCATTAAGGTTGTAACACAAACCAACAACATGGAGATAGTTCATCTGAATTGTGCCCTGTTTAAAATTATTTGTATGCCCCTTTTTGTAACATTCTTGGCCTTCTACTATTTCCTGTTGTTTGTTGCATTTCAAGCAGCTATCCAGCAGTGATAGGCACCCATCTCTTCTCTATTATGGGATATTTGTAAACTTCTTCCTCTTTATTTAATTGTTAATCCATCACTGGAATAACTATATCTTTTAAACTTTCAGCTACTAAGTCTAGTCCCAAAGAGACGTATGGTGCTGTATGTCTGAAATTACAAATGGCCCATTGCCTTCAGAACAGGTGGCACCAAGCTGTAGACAGTCTCTGCTTTGCTGAATTCTCAGTTCTGTCTGGGTAGACTACCGATTCCTTTTGGAAATTATTTGTCCTTCTGTACTATTTTCTTCCTCCTCTGTCTACAGTGACTAACAGACTGTCCTTTACTCCGTTTGCAAGGAACCTCCAGAATTAAGATTCTCAGCTTGATTCCTTCTGGTGCTTTTTTTGAGAATAATGACATGGCATGGAGTATAATTCTTAATGTATGTCATATTCTGTAGAACTTGCTGTTATATTGTGTAGTTGGCTTCAACTACAAAAATACACAAATAAATAACAATTCCCCAGTGATTCAGTTCAGGCTGCATTGATTGGGACAACTGATTCCCATGATTCATATCTTCCTAGCTCATCCATTATTTAAATGTTAGTATAAACACATTGAAATTCTTTCAGACTTCTGCAGCTCCCCACAAGAATGCGCCCAGCAAACACTGCTGGCCTAGTGTCCTGATTGACAGTCCTTCCCCCAGAGATAGTAGAATTACATTCCAGCTCTTTCCAGTGAAAGAGCCAGAGGAAGTATGTTTGAAATTATCACTGCATTTCACCTTCCAGTATTTTCTCATATGAAGACAATTTCTGAAAAAACTTGTTTTCTCAGAGGACCAGATGCTTTCAGAGTGATGGCCAGATGCAAATAAATAAACAAGTGTATTTGTGGAGGATATTCATCCTCCAGACAAACCTAAGACCTAGAGTCCTTCTAAGTGTCGCTCAAGCCCTAAGGGCTTACTTATTAGCGAGCATAATGTTTGTGCTTGGCTTAAGTGCCAGCATTATTTTTTTTTACAGAACAAATCTTCAGAGCATGGCATTTACACCCAACAAGTCTTGCCCAAGAAGTCATACTTGTTTACTCAGTGCCTAGCTGGAATCTCAGGCAATATTTACTTTAGCTAAATGTAATGCTCTGAAGCTTAAATGCAATCTCAGTTAATATTATGTTCTCTCCTAAAATTGCAGTGTTGATAGAAAAACATTGTTCTATACAAGCCATTAGCAGATCCTGGCTATGGGGTAGGATACAAATAATAGAGGTAAGCAAATTATCTCTTGATTCTTTGCAGTTCGGAGATACTGCTGGTATTTAGATTTATCTATCCAAGTATAAGCCTGCACTGGTAGTTTTCCAAGTTCCACGTACCCAAAATCCAAGGGCTTGCTTAGTACACTGATGCAATTAGATGCCCAAAGCTAATCAAGATTTTTGCAGCACTTTAAAATTAAAGAGTTTTAAAATAATCCTTCAAAAGCTGCACTGTTTTTGCTAAGCTTCTTTTCTGAACAAGTTTATACTGCTACACTGTGCCTTTTGTTTGACCTCCAAAGAATGCTGTTTTCTCCTAGCAGTTTCTGTGGCTGGATATCATCTCCAGCCATCATCTCAACCATTTAACTTCTATTACCTATCATTCATTTTACATCTATTACCTTTGCAAATAGTCTTCTCTGTTCCTACAGTGTCCTTAATTGTCCTGCTTCTCCTTCTGTCCTCACTCTTTTCCATAAAGGCAGTGGTTGATCTGCTTCGCTTTTTTCATCATTTTGGTTCTTTTCTTCATCTCATCCTCTTTGCTTGATTTGCAAAGCCACCATGGGGAAAAGTGCTGTGCGAATTTCTAAGTGTTCCTTATTGATAGCCCAGTGCTCAGGTAGTAATATGTTTCCTGGTTGATTGGCTGTCATGATCAAAGTTCCTTTGGCCATGTATTTATAATTTCTGGTTACTTTCACTGTTTTTCATATTCTCTTCTCTTCACCAACACAGATCAGACGAAATTGGGCCATTTGACAGATTCTTATGCAAGGCTTCATTCAGGGAGAGCTCCACTCTTACATTCACCTTCTGTGGTGCTAGAACTGCTTGCACAAGACCTCCTTTTCCACCTCTGTGAATATGAATATGAATAGTACTAGTGCAACTGCAGAAGGGGAGAGGAGGAAAGAGGAACACAGAATATACTCTCTGTTCTTTGTAGATCTGCACTGTACACTGTTCTTGGTCAAATTAAGGCTGTAGCTTCCATGTTTTTGTCTTCTTTTTCATTATTTTTTCCTTTACTATCTTCATTTTAACCTTGTCCTTCAGTTTTTGTAAGGGTTATGATGACTCTTCAGCAGTCTTGCCTGTCTGTTCCTTTAGGCTTCATTTGAATAGATCCTCATTTCCATTTATTTTATTCTTGAGGAGTAGGAGAATGGATTTAGCAGGGTTTAACTTGTTCTCCCATCACTATTGCCCCATGTGACGCATACTCCTGAATCATGTTTTATGGTTGTGCTTTCTCCTCGTCACTCTTTCTTGATTCCTTCCACTCATCTGTGTCCCGATCCAATGTTGGGGGAGGTTTCGATATGATCCCGAGAGCAAGATTAAGACACAAACGAGGTCAAATGCCATATACCCACGACAGCTTTTATTATCAAAAGTAAAGAATTAGTAGCCATAGGACAGAATGGAATAAAAAGACAGAAATCAAGCAAGGATTAGGGATAGATTTGCAAGGATAGTTACCTGCATGGATCCACTGCGTCCCGGGGTCCAAGTCTCTTGATTGTTTTCAGTGGTGGGTGATTGTGCTTGGAGGTGGCCGGCTCGCACACAGGCTTGTCTTGGCAGTCCCTTTTACTTTCATTCAAGGCCTGCAATTTAGCATATCTTTACATTCCTGCATATGCACATACGCTTCATGGTGGGCGGCTCCAGCCCCGCTCCTCACACGACTATCTCATGTCTTGTAGCCGTTATCTTCGCAGGGTGTTTTTCATCAACTGTGGCCATGTAGCCATCCTTATCTTGGATAAACAATCTTTGAGACAAATGTTTTACGATTCAGTCTCTCACAATCTGTATGTATGATCTCCATTTTTTTCAGTCTTTCCTGACTTCTCTAAAATTACCTAGGTCCTCACCTCTTCAGATGATCACCTGCTACTGTATTATACAAGACACTACGGAAATATACATTTTTAGATTGTGCCTCTGTCCACTATCTTCTCTGGCTTTGAATGTCCCCAGCAGTTCGCAGTTTTTTCACCTGATCATATTCAACTTTTGAAACTCCTTTGAGGCTTCATAACTTTGCTCTCCTCCACGTCCATATTTGCCTTTCCATGTTATCCCCTCCCTTTTTTTAATACTCTGCATGTCTACAGTTTCTACCATAACGATCTGCATATCTTGCCATGATCCCTCTATGACCCTCACACATGATTTGGAATGACTGGACTGGGCATCCATTTCCAATCAATGGTACTGACTAATTTTAATTTCCCATGTCATTATTCTCATTTTTTATTCTTCTCTGAAACTAGACTGGACACTCTTTAGGGTAGGAGATTGATGCACCTATCTGACCATCTAATAGAAAAAGGCCTTGCTGAGCAGTGAAGCTTCTCCTTGCAGTAGCGGAGTGTCAGTATAAATAAATAAGAATTTTCATTATCTCAGTGGTGCTAATTGCTCTGAATTGTACAAGACAGGCTCAGTTTTGTTTTTCAACTTGCCTTTCTTTTGCTGACAGGAAAAATAAACAGGAAAAATATATCTCCACAGCCCCAGGGAAAAAAAATCCAGATGATTTTCCATTTGTTAACTGGTACTTGTTCTTTCATTAACTAAATGAAATAATGTGCTATACATTACATTAAAGGGCCTTATCTGGATTTATGTACTCAGAGGCTTATTACTTATAACAGTCAGAGATGAATTTCCATTTAAATAATGGCATATTCATTAATATATGCACTGAAGTACACAGTCATGTTATATTAGAACTCAAACAATTATCATGCTTGCTAATAATATCTCATAATGAGTTGGTACTAGCTATCCTATTGACCTTTCTGTGCTCTCTGAAAATTGTTAAGGATGAGAGAGATGTAAGATCTCATAGAACTTTCTTCCCAAAAATATAGTTCCAAAATATGTGGTTAAGGGGTGTATCCTTGTAACGCGTGGTGTTTATGGTTCTGAAATAACCAGGCAGGCCAATCAGACCCGTAAGACCACAGCTGAAGGTAGTGCATTAAGTATTAAATGCAATGAATAGCAGAATAGATTTATGAATCTGACACTTTCTGTAAAAAATTATTTTCTTTTAATAAGAGGTGAAATAAAGGGGTACTTTGTTCTAATTTACATTTAGCATTAAATTAATTGTGGAAATTACCTTCCCCTTATTTGTTTCCAGTCTATGCAGACCTGACATTTATAGGGTTCCTTAGAGCTTGCAGACCTGCAATGTTAATCCATACGTTAGATCAGTCTGTGAGAGATCCAAGGCTCCTGCTGGCTGTAGGCACCAGGAAGTGTCTGCAGTAGACTGCTCCTCCTTCCTCTACTCTTGTGTAATAAAGCCTTCGTTGCTTAGATGAGTAACTCACTTCGGTGATCTGACAGCTCGAAGGCTGTGATTTCCCATGAAGCTACACATCAGCTAGCTGAGGTCAGAAATGTGACAAATGAATTCCAGGCTTTTTGTTCCTATATTCAGTGCCAACACACCTATATAAGCACATATTTATCCACCACCACAGTGCAGTATCAGAAACTTTGATGAGACAACATCCACTTCCCTTGAGGGATCTGTGGATAAACATAAGGTATGTCAGACCACAGTTTTGGACCTCAGGCATTGACTCTCTTGGTGGTTGAGCTCAGCCACACTGAAGTTGAGTACTACAACTGGAAAGAATGAGAAGATGTCCTGCTCCCCCAAGCCTGGAAGGACTTCAAATTCACATACTCTGTTTCAAACTGAAACAGGAGGTTCCAGTCTTCCAGAAATTGCCTGCGTGGGATATATTGTTAGACACGTATCTAATTCTAGTCAGGGTAGCTGATGTGTACTTCTCACCAGTTATTTCCTTTGGTGTACATAATATAAGGAAATAATGACCTTCCTGGCCTTGGGAATGCTGAAGCAGTTCTGTTTAACAACTTTCACTGAGCACTCGGAACTGCCACTCCTGCCAAAGGTTTTCATGCTGCATCTTCAGTGTGTAGCATAGGCCTCGGGTACCTCCGTCTGACAGCGGTGCTGCATACCCAGCCACGTTGCTTTTGTGAATCTGGTCTCTCTGTCTTAATTTCATTAGAGATGTGAAACTTTCCTTCAAGAAAATTGTGCTTCGCTAGGGAGTATTTCTTGCAGTCACCCAGAGTTAATACACATGTAACAAACGTGCGAGAAAGAAGTTATTCACAAGCAATTTCTTCACAGTTGTTTTATATATATGTATCCATATATGTGTATAGACAAACACAAAATTTACGCATATTCAAAAACACCATCTCAGAGAGTGAGGGGGATTTCAAAGGATTTTTAGAACGAGAGAAACTCAGGAAGAGCAATGTGCACCACCCCTTTGCAAGCCAGAGGTTAGCACGCAGAGTGCTGGGGCACGCAGCTCTGGATGCTGCCGCCGAAGGATGAATTCTTTGGCTAGTGCAGTTTTCATATGTGAACACTCAAAATGGAAATGTCATCTAAGACACCTTGAGAAAAGGTGATTACAAGTAAATGGGCTTTGTTTTCTACAGCTTAAAAAAGGCCTATTTGTACTCAGAAAAACTAGATAAAGCATAATATGACAACCTCTTTACAAGGGCAGAAACGCGAGCATTCTAAAGGCAACATATGTTTGATGTACATTCCTATATCTCTATTAGAGCTCATGCAGCTGCAAGAAATATACTAACTGTAATGTTCTAATTTTGTTTTTAGTAGCTGCACACAAATGCATTTAAAACAAAATAACAAATCTCTCAGTGCCCAACAAAATTTACTTAAAAAATACAGGGAGGATTTTACATTTTAGGAATATACCTTCCCTCCGTCTCTGTGTATACACACATGTATGTACATAGAAATGCACCTCACCACCCGCAACAAGCCTCCAATTCATTTCCCTCTTGCAATATAAAAAGCCCAGTCTGATTTTCTCCAAGCTTTGTTATTAAAAAAATGGCTTTAGGGCAGTGAATGCCAATTTTCATCTCTTGGCAAATGTTTATAGCCAAGATGTAAACCCCTGAAAACAGGGATTTATAATTTAAATGCTGACACAACCTTAACTAGAGCGATGGGAACACTGTTGCCATAATAACTGCCATTCTCTGGAAAGTATTTATGGCAAGGCTTCAACGTTTCTTAAAGCAGAAATTCAGGCCTTTGGCTACCATTGACTGTGGGTGATGGCAGTGAGATCCAGATTCCTGGGGATGGAGCCATCAGTACTCGGAAACTGAAGCCATTTTAACATGTCTGCTAAACCTGTTCGTGACCTGGGGATGTGCTTGATCCTGCAGCCCTGAAGCCAAGGGAAGTTTTTTTCCAGTGGTTTGAACAAGAGCAGGTCTGAGTCCTTTGTGTCCATCAATATCACATTCTTTTGTTCCTATCAGGACCTTCCAGTAAAACCTGTTTATATATCTGTCTTTCCTAATTGAAACCAGAATATATTTCTTTGACTCCCACTTAAACAATGCTGGAATTAATATCTTTTTACACCATAAAAAGTACAATGTTACAATTCTGTAAATATACTGAAGGAAAGGCTGAATATGAGATTCAATTTTGAACCTCTATTTATAAAGACATATTTGTTTTACAAATTTCTCTTGTACTTGCTTGCTATTGCTCTCTCTCCCCCTTTTGTCCTTTTCCTCCCTCCTTGTCCTTTTACTTCTTCCCGTATCCCAAACAAAAATAATGACAAAGCCTGGTTTTTTAAACATGTGAAATAAAGAGGGTATAGATGTCATATATAAAAGTATTGCATAATTGTAACATGTAAAAAAGGAATATAATTACATTTAAGTGTACAGTCTCATTCTATTAGAATTCAAACACTTTTTTTTCATCAAAGTGGCACAGAAATATCTCAAACCCACACATAATAAATGTAATATGAAAAAATGTTTGCAATATGCTATCTTACTGATGAAGCTTACTTGTTTAGAAATACTCTGACCTCAAGTCTCCAGCACAAGAATGGCTTTGTGCCATTGTCATGGCTAAAACCAGAGCTAAAGTTAGTGGCTCCAGGTGCCAAAAGATTTTCCAAGCTCGGAGGGACAGACCCCCGCAGGACATTTCTGATGCATCCTCCCTGACTTTTCAAGGCCAGAGCTGAACTGCTTCTTTTCCTGTATTATCGGATCTTGCCTTATTGATAGTCAGTATCAATGAGAGCATCTTTCAGTTTGTTTTCATTTGTGATGGAGAGATTAGATCACCATATTTCAACTTTAGGACTTGTGGCATCAGAAACTCATTGCTGTCACCTGTTCCGGTTTGAGCCGCTTTGAGGAGAAGAACAGGGAAGTTTAGGAGGAGAACAGAGAAGTTCAGGTTTTCAGGACACAGTACTGTAAGGAAATGTCACATTGCCGCTTCAATTCGCAAACTGTCCCTGGTGAGTATGTGATTGACTTTTTTGTGGCTTAGGTAATATAGGAAGAAGTAATAGAGAAAAACATGTCAAATTAGTTTCAAATTGTAAAATGGGACAAACCGTGTTTCATTCACAGATAACATAGCAAATATTGTATGGGAGGAACAGTTCCTTAATGTAAAATATTCTGAAGTTCTCTGAGCCCCATGGGAGTTTATATACAAAACTCTGAAGGCTTGCATATATTTCAAAGCATGGCTGCAGCTCTGATTTTGAATTTTGGATTATAACTGTCATTTGTAATAGCACTTTCTAGCTTATAGCACCATAAGATGCAAGAAAAACAAGATGAAATTACCTCTAACCAAAGATCTACCTATTTGGTGGATTAACAAAACTGGTCTCTTTAGGAATGCCCCTTTGAAATTTCATACCAGAATGAAACTTCGTAAGCTACATAAAAAGGCATTCCTATCTTTTTATGCAGTCTACAATTTTTAACATCACTTTTAGTTCTCTCAGAAATAGATTTGAGCATTTAAGTTGGGATATTTTATTTTCCCAAATCTGTACGGAGGATCAAAATCAGCATGAGTTTGCTGCTGCTTTGTAGGTGAGGTTCATAAAGACACTCCAAGAGTGAAATTTATCAACTCAAATAATATTTAGAGTATGTAGAAGTGACTACTTACATCTTCTTCAGGAAGATATCTAAGCCAGCTGCTAGGAAATGCTGAATATGTTTGAAGCCCTGTGTTTCCCTAGGCTTTGATATTTCTCTGCAGCTGTGAGTGACGTGCCTTTGTGTTCCTACTAGCTGAGTTCAGGATTCAAGATGTTGCTCTGAAAATTGAACATAGGCTGATGCTTTTTTATCATAAGAATGTCTCATTCACCATCTATTGGCTAGTTTTATACGATGCCAGCCTTACAGCCCTCCATTAAAATAAAGCCCTCGTGCAAGAAATAGTGCAAGAACTGGGGCCGGAAAGAAAAACTAAGCAAACGAGGCCAACTGTGAGACAATGAGATGTGTCCATTGTGGAAACAGGAAAGTTCCTGTGTTTCAGTTTTTCTTCCAATATTGCTAATGCATTTTATCCTAAGACTGTTACATGGAAAATACATATTCTAAGCAGGCCCTCGGGAAAGAACTATTTTAACTTCCTCTCCTCTCCAGCAGAGTGTTTTGCCTATTAGATTACAGAAATAGACTCCCCTTTGCAGTTTTCTTTGCAGGCCAAACGAATTCCACATTCCTGGCTAGGCAAAAATGGCACAGCTTCAACAAAAGCCATGTGGCTAGGGCAGTCTCTGAAGAGATGGGAGCTGTGGATTTGTATCCACTCAGGCTGATGATGGCGTAGTTCTTCAATTCCCAGGGCAAGTCCTGTAAACAGAATATGGTGGTTGCAGCAGGACATGGCAGTACCGTGTCTGGCAAGTATTTGGATGGATTTGAATGCCATGCTGTGCTGTATTCAGAGTATTCTGCACAAACTAAACAGGTTCAGAAATTGCTTACTGGCTCCTGTCCTCATGGGCATTAATACCAGGTGCCTCGTTTGGGTATCCCAGATGATTCACAGAGGAGGTAGGCATCAACGTGCTCAACTCAGCTATGGTGGAGACAATTCTGTTTTGATGTCAGAGCAGAATTTAAGTTTTTGAAGTAAGTTCTCTTGCAAGATGTGTTCCTCTATAGCTTCTCAGATGTCTAAGTGATTACTTCAAAGACAGTTGTGATAGTGTGTGGCTTGCTGTTGTGAACAAAGGCAAGTAAATTTCAACTAAATAGTACTTTAGGAATCTGAATTCTTTTGAGCTCTTTTTTTTTTATTATGCAGAGCTTGTATGAGGTTAAGAAATGATTAGAGAGGGATTTGATATAAACTATGATATATAACTCACGGGTCCTGAGTTACTCTGCAGCTTATTCAGTGAGACCACCACAATTTCCTCAGGGTCCATTTTATTTTATGCATAAAAAGAAGAAAGAATAATATACTTCCCTCTTTTCCCAATTTGTTTAATAGTTGTAATTTAAGCTACTGAAACCTTGATTAAGGAGTTCAGAAGGTGGAGTTAAAAGAACCCAAGGGCGAGAGTCAAGGAGTTCAAACACCTTAAAAACCCCCTTATTTTTATAAAAATAATTATAACTTTGAATTAATTGATGCTTTTCCCCAAGGATAATATATGAGATTTTATCAGGATTCATTACATTCTAACTTCATCTTTGAACCCTGATAAACTGTGAGGGTTCCCTAATCTTTTGAAGATAGAGGTTAGAACAAACAGCCAAGTGTGAAGCTGACTATTGCTTGCTCTGAAACTTGTACACAGAAAGAAAAACAAGTGTTTTTCCTTGACCACATCTAGGGTCTGTAGCATGAGCTATGTTATAGGCCTGATCCTTTAAAATCAATTCTGCAATCCATTCTTGTGTTTTTACAAAGAAATTATGCATAGGATGTTTGCATTTTAAAACCAGCTTATATCCAGACTGTGGGGAGAGAGAAAACGGCTGTGAAAAATGTGATCATGGCTCAGTTCTGCTTTCATGAAATATTCCCTGCAGAGATCATTCTTTGTATCATAAGCTAGGTCTGTCTGGGAGAGGTGCCTGCTGCTGCTTACCGTGGTCTGAAAAAAAAGTGTCACATTACATCTCCCTCACTGTCGTGTGACATACCGCACACTGCAGCGCAGACATTGCTTTTCTTACTCACCTGGCTTTAACTTCTCACCTTTTTTTCTCTTCATTTGTTAAACAACTTATTCAGTGTCCCTGTTCATCCAGGAATGATCGCCAGAAGGACCCTGGAGCTAAGTGGTAGTAAGCTTGCTGTTGTGTGTACTGAAGACCAGCTTCTTTTAGGGAAGATCACCTCAGTCTGTATTCCTATAATTCTCAGTTTAAAGGGAGAAATGCTGTTCTATAAGCGTGTATCTGTGTTACATGTTTCCTCACAAACTCTTATTAAGATCTGTACTGCTGCCTTTATTCAGCCAAAGATACTGGGATTGTTGGGCTCCAACAACTCTGGACATTTCCCTCACCATTAACAAAGCGGAAAAAAATCCACCTTCCTGTTTCTCAGGCCAGTAGACAAGGAAATAAGCAAATGACAATAAGCTAGCTGCAAAACTAGGAAAACTGGAAAACTGTATTTTACCCAAGACAGCTCCTCGAGAACATTTTTTTTTTTCTTTCAGTAATAGGGAGTAGTTCTAGTCAACAGTTGCCACTTCTACCTGTTATCCTTGGCTCTGACTCAGTCGGGATCAATGCTATCTCTTTGCTAGGTCTGCATGTACTATTTTGCTATTCACCCTTTTTTTTTTTTGGCTAGGCTTACTGAAGCTGTGCACAAGGCTCTGGCAAATGCACGACCCCCTTCACCCTTCCTTTTGCCTACCTTTCTATCAAAATAGCTCTCTACAGTCAGACAAGCAAGCAAGTCCACTTATTTTTCACTTCCTTACTCCTCAGAGTGCCCCAATAAAACAGTCTCTTTGAGAAAATTCACTAAACGTGGAGGGTATGGGGCAAACATATTATTTGTCCTCTTTCAATGCTATCTGTTCTTTTACTTTGGCACCTCCGCCCTGAGCTGTTCATGATCCATAATGAACCCTCTCTCACTGTGTGGGCCTCTGCGGTTTATTTGATTTGGAGCAGTCTAGGCTGAATTCTGGCAAGAAATTAAAATATGAATGTAGGTAAAATAACACTGCATTTTTGTCTGTTGTTAGAGAATCTCTCAGGTCAGTAAAAAATATTGTGAACACCCACTCCAGGATTTAATTTTTGCTTGAAATTCATTAAAATAAAAAATTTTGGTATTAGAAAAAGAATATTTAGATATCATCAAGGTTTTGACAGGAATTTACAAAAGCATGGAAATACTCAATTATGGCAGAAATGCACCATATGGACTTGGATGTGATAAGTAGTAAGCAAGCTGTTACGGTGACACCCTGCTGCGGTTAGGTGTGGAACACATATGTCCCTCTTAGGCTTTATCTACAGATGTTCTTACTTTGTAGCTCTGTTTTTTCTACCAGATATGAAAGGACTGAAATAGGGAGGGTGGGGGAGTTTTTTTGCTTTTGCTTCCTTGGTGCCTTTTATTTTCTTATTTGAATTTATAAATATCATTGAACATACTCATATGGAATTGCATTGGGCTAGGAGCTGTTGCTGCTTGCACACTCATTCACAGAGTTCAACTAACTCAATAGAAAAAAATTCTGTGCTCTAACATATGAGGAAATCTATGGAAAAAGTGGTAGTTGCTCAATTGCTTCATCCTCATTCTAAAATTCAATCTGGAATGTAAAATCAGCTAAGTGCAAATTATTGGGCTTCATGCCAAGATAATTCATTGAAATTCCATGCCCTGCGGGAAAGACAGCAGAACCACTGCTGGTCTCTTCTGGTTATCAGTTCCACCACTCAATTTCCAACCAGGATTTGTGAAAGGAGAGTCCATTTGTGAACAGGCCATTCTAGGAAAAGCCTCAAGAATATAAAAATCAATGTCACAGTTGATGCTCAAGATATTTCTGGCTGTATTTCTGCATACTTATCAGCTGAAATGTTAAGAATGTAGACTGATCAATATATTCCAAATGTACCTGTTCAGGTCACAAAAAATATTTCTGACTTACACAAAACTTCATGGGTATTGTGCTGGCATTTATGTGTCGTAACATTTTCCACCTTTATAGGATTCCTTGTGCTCAGCATCTCCAAAGTTTCTGTTGGTTTTGTGTATTGTTTTTTAGTTGATTGTTTGTGGGTTTTTGTGTGTGCGTTTAGGTTTTTTTTTTTTTTTTGTTTTTTTTTTTTTTTTAACTCAGTAGTTGGCAAATACTCAAATACTGGGAGCTGAAAGTAGTAAAATATACTACCACTGAATGTGCTTAAATTCCTCCCCGGCCCCACCATATCTGGAGTAGGTAATAGACTATTCAGTCGTTTTCTCACTTCATCCTGAGGCTGACTTTGTTATTCTGTAACTCTAGAAATGCCAAGAACTTTAGGGTTCTCCTTAATCATGAACTACCTTTTGATCTCCAATGTTGTTTGATTTCCTGGTTCTCTGCACTTCACACTGTATTTCTAAGGTCCAAAGACATATGATTGTCTTTAGCCAACTTTCACACAGTTTTTACAATGCTAGTTTAAGAATTAAATCCTCCCAACATGATTCAAGTATCACAGTCAGCAGCACTTAATGAGATATGACAGTAAATGTGTCTGGCAAATAAACAAACAAACAAATAAATCCTGGCATCACAGGAGATGAATTGCCTGAACTTATTGCTTATGTCTCTTCTTGTACTGCTCCCTCTTTTGGATCTCTGCCCCTAGAAGCAAACTCCATGTGACAACAAGAAGTTGATTAACTTCCAGGTTCGTTGATCATTTTCTCACCTTACAAACGGAAAAAAGCTGAAGAATATAAGAGGGTACTGGTGAAAATATTGCAAATATTTTAAAGAGTGCTTTTCTCTCACAAAATTTAATGTGAAGGAAGTAGGAAATCTCATAGAAATAAGATATATCAAAGCTTTGGAAGCCAGGTGTATGCACAATTTTAGTTATTTGCCGATCTTGGAATTTCTACTCAAAAAAGAAAACACTAACCTGATTAAAAGGGTAAGGAGTACTGTTTTGTATACAACTACTAATGCATATTTGAAGCAGGAAAGGCAAACACATTTATAGAGGACATGGGATCAAATAAAAAAAAAAGTCACAAGAATAAAAACCTGCAAGTTTTGCCTTGTTCTGTGGGAATGTCATTCTGATATTAGAGCTGATGTCTTAGTTTCAAGCAGCACAGGAAATACAGGGCTCTATCAGAACGCATTAACTGAACTACTGCCATAGGGCCACCATACGCCCCTTTATAACACCAGGAGAAATCAGAACCAGGTTGATAAGCACTTCCTTTGCACGTCCTTTGTGTCTCTTGCTACCCTCTTTCACCCTTTTTATGAATAAGGCAACATGTATATGACAAGCCTGAGAAACAAAGAACGAACTGGTTTGCATTTACCCTTTTTCTTACCCAGCCTAGCCTCTCTTATTCACAAGGAAAATAACTATGGACACGACATGTCAAAGACTTCTAGGATTGTATATGCATAGCTGCTGGTGATGAGTAGACTTTTCTAATTTCTGTCAAATTTTAACACAGAAGGTAATTGGACAGAGTGATAATGGGAGTTCTATGAGTAGCTGGATGTATAAGCACAGGCAATTCAGGATGTCAATGTAAATTATGATTAATGTATGAAAGAAACAATTTTAAGATTCTTCTGAGGCTGTTGTTGTACTTAGAGAGGGAATTGAATAAAAATAATTGTTTTGTGGTTAAATCACGGAAAGAAATATGAATATAAAATTTTGGCCCTCATGAAGAAAATGGCAAGTCTCCCAATAATTTCAATAGTGTTAGGATTTCACCCCAGCTTCCTATTCCTGTGCTGCTAATCAGTCGATATATAACCTGGGCCAAATCTAATGGCCTATACGGATCTCTTCAATAATCATTAAATTGGGAAACTGTACTCTTCTTTTCCTACTTGTTCAAAGACAATGGAGATCCTTGCACAAGACATGTTATGTATGCCCCTGTGATGGTTCCATGACAGCTCTAGAGCTGGTTAGTGCTAAATACCTTTTCTTTCATTTCCTTTTGACTTTGCCAGTTTGGTGTCTTTATGACATAAATATGCACAAGCAAAATGGCAATTGTTCATGTTTTTATTATGAATCAACAACTTTCCTCAGCAGAGAAAGCCTCTCAGTGAGATTTCTCACAATATTTAAGCTGACTTTGTAAGGCGGACTTTGGGCAAGCTGTAGGGATGAGAGGAGAGGTGTGCGGGGTGAGTCCTCACTGGGATTTAAGGAATACTGACAACTGACAAATCAGAAAGTAGGGACAGATTCTTACCCACCTTCCTTCAGATTCCACCACCTTCCCTTCACCAGAGAAGCGGTCTTTGGCAGCCATAGTGTTTCAGCTCCATTTTCAGTTCAAGTGGTCTTCCAGAACAGTGGTCTGATGTGGGTTGTATGTTGGACATCCATTGACTCCTTAGGGTCTTTCTTGAGGCAGACAGGATTTTCAGCTTTGTTTTGATCAGCGAATCTGCTGCATTATCCTGCACTGTTCTTTTTCCTGAGTTATCAATTGCTTTCTAGGCCTCTTCCTCATGTGAGGTCCCAGTTTTTTCCAGTGCTTAAGATCTGCCCTCCCCCCAGTCCAGGATCAAATAGGCTGGCAACTTTCACAAGCACTAAATTCATCTAAAACATATTTATTAAAAAAACCCTTCAAATTAGAACCAGAAATTATTGTGGGGAGATGGGGAGGGGGAGAGAAACCCTTGGTGGTTTAAAACTAATTTCATGAACACTAGAAATATAAAAGAAAGGCTTAAGCATGAGAGAATTTTCTACATGCTGCATATTGCAATCACAGGAGGACAATAACTCAGGCCCTCTCAATCAATTCCAATTTTTTATAGTCAGCCATTGTAAAGCATTTTGCGCCCTGATTACACAGCAGCTGCTGAGACCTGAACTTCCTGATGCTCAGAACAGCTGATCCCAATGAATAAGTAACCAGTCTGCTAAGACTCATGGTACCTGACCTACTTTTCAGAACTTTTCCCAAAGGTGTCACATACCAGTATGTAATTCCCCCAACAATCAAACCATGCAGTGCTTTTGATACTGTTCCATGCACAAAACCTCCCTTTCAAGAACCTCCTTTCCCAAAGATCATTTGTATGTTGAGTCATACATCATGTAATAATTTTTGTCCATAATTGCTCCCAGTTGTGAAGCTCACATATATACTGAAAAAAATCAAGGGTGGGTGAAAAACTAAAGATCACCATGCAGCTTTGCTTGCTTTTAGGATCCATTTGACTACTCTTTGAAAGTACTTAGAGAGATATTTTTTCCCCACTTCCCTTTTCCAGCTTGGACTAGAATCTTAATCTACAGTCATAGAAACAATGGCTTTTTGCCTAAGGCTCTGAAATAAGTTCCTGGGGACTGATATTTAGGTTTTGGCTTTGCCACAGATTTCCTGGCTGATCCTGGGGAATTCACTTAGGACTCAACCAAATAAAGGGATGCAGAGCTTTTAAGTCCAGTGCTGCAATGCCTAAACTTTAGGCTCCTGGCCCCCAGATTAAGCTCTAAAACCTGACATTGGAAATATAACTACAGTGCACCAAGAAAATTAGATGTGAGAGTAAAATTACTGAAGAAATCTTGACAATAAAAAGGTGAAGGATCAAGTTGAAGTGGGTAGGAGCATATCCCTAGAGATAGGCACTTGTTAATGCTAAGCATAAGATTGCATATGGAATTTCAGTCTTTTTTCATTGCTTCTGGCAGACATTTTGAGTGCAAAATTCTCTCATAAAGGTAGATGCCTGCAATTATTCTTTGAAAGAATAGGAACTTTCTTTTAAAAGCATTGATGCCAATGATGCTTGTCTTTGTGTAAGAATAGGTTACTGCATTCATCTGAGAGGTAGGAATTTGGATTATCTCTTCAGTTCATCAAGGTTAAAACTTCTCTCGTGAAGGACCCATAGTTTGCTTCTTCGGCAGTTACCCAATATATGTGATTTGTGGTATTGTAGTTGGTGTTACTCCATGGCTGGTAAAAGTAAAATTCAGAGTCTTGAAAGGAAAGGCTGGAAACAAGTACTACCTTTTAGGTGAGTGCATAACCTTTGCATGTCATCATTCTCTTGGAGTTAGTTGGGGTTTTTTGTTGGGTTTTTTTGTTTGCTTGTTTTTTAACTCTATGAATCTCTCATTCCTGTAAAAGGAGGAAAAAAAAAAAAGAAACTGTTATTATGCATCTCCCAGCGTCATGGGGCCCTCTGTGCGGCTAGGCTTCTATATGTTGCTGTAAGGAAATAATTAGAACAGTCTTAAACACTGTGCAACAAGTTCTTTCTGTAGTATTCCCAACAAGATTAAGAATAGAAAGCACTGCAATTTTCACAAAAAGCCCTCTGAGAATTTCAGCCTCAGTTTCCGAATTAGGATACTAGTGGAAATACCCAACATTTGAGATGTAAATTTAAAAACTCAGCAATCTCATGAGAAAGAATTCATAGAATCAATATATTGATCACAGTAGTTAGACATGAAATTCAGTTTTCTTTGTAATCTGCCTTGCCAGCTGCTTATATGAAAACACATTTGTTTTGATAAGAAATTTGTACTTTTGTTTTAATACCAAGCCAATGGGCTGATCTGTTCTTTAGATTGATAAACACATAAATAAATGGAAAAAATCTACTTATTTCAACATCAATTTTAGTCTTACTAAACCATTCAAAGCTTTGAAACCCCATCTCATATTCTTGTGAAATGCTATTTGTTCTATGGATCTCTAGTGAACATAAAAATCAGGCCAAGTTTGAAGTCTTTGACATAAATCAATGTACACAGTTGACTACAAAGATGAAGGGATAGCATGGTCTGGCAAAAACATTTCTGTGTGTGCTTCAGTTTAACTTAATCCTAAAGGGACTTAAACACTTTAAATTGGTTGGGTGTATGATTAAATGCTTTGAGGAATCAAAACCAGAGGTCCACTGACTGTACCGGATACCCAAACAACAAAAGTCTGGAATGAAATGTTGGACTCTGGCAGAAAACACATAAATAGAAAGGATGGAAAGAACGTACTAGAACCTAAAAAAAAAACATCAAAAAACCTGAGGAGCTGGATGGCGAATATTTTAAAAAACATTTAGAACCTCATTATATTATACAACTAAATTTATAAAGAAAAATTAAAAGAATAAAAAAATTAAAATAATTTCACCCAGGTTCTGTGAATATTTAAAGTATGAAATTAATTTTCTTTCAAATAATGTGTTAATGGTGGAATTTTGTAATATTGCTTTTTGGCATAGTGTCTGTTTACTTTTCACTTTCATAAGCAAATCTGTGAACAATAACGCAAAACTTCAAAGTTAAGACAAAACAAAGAAAAGCATAAGGGGAGGTAAATTGAACTGAAAAATAAATTCAGCTTTTCAGCATTTTGCAGGAAAAATTCAATAATTAGGATAATGGACATTATCAAGGAATGCAAGGAAGGATTTAATGTCCCAGAACTTTCCATCATGTTCATTAAGCTAGAAGTATGTGTGCACTGCAGCTATATAAGAGCTTCCCAGATCAGGAGGAGAGAATTCTAATTTATACCTACTTCAGTGAAAATGGTGAGAGAACATTTTTACAAGGAAGTGAGTAAAATAATGGGCTGGGACTTCAGATCCCTGCATTTAATTTCCTGTTCTGTACACAGATTTCCTGTGTGTCTTGCAGGAAATTGTTTAACTCCTTTGTGCCTCAGTTCCCCTCTAGAAATAGGGCTAACAGTGTTCCCCTACTTTTTGGGAACTTCTGTGAGGGTAAATATTGTCAGAGACTTAGAATTCTGTCCAGTAAAATTTGCTTTAGGTAGGGGTAGATGAAGAGGTTCTTGTCCGCAGCTGTATACTTGTTCCTACTGTCCATATCAGGTTGGTTGGCATCTGAAAAGTTGCATTTTTGGTACAGCTTGCTGTTTCAGTATTCAGATTCATTATGGAATTGACTGTAATTTGAGTGGATAGAGTCCACTTCTTTTCCCAATCTGTAAATCTTAGGCATGACCCATGAATACCTGTATTATAACAATCTGCACATCACACTGACAGCACAGAAGGCTGGACAATGGAAACTTTTATCTTAAAAAACAATCTGAACACTTCCAAGTTAAAATGGGCTGGGTCATCTGAGGTTGTGACATCAGCCAAAACAAATTAAAAGCATCCCAAGGCAGGTCAGATGTTAGTGGGGTACCTGTGTTAGGGCCATATCTTAAATTCTGCTCCACAACACACAACTAAACAAATAAGGAGTGCAACCTCATTGTCACCCACACCCAGCACAGCTCCCTTGATCCTTTTTTTGTACTCTCAGAAAACAATTCCACTGGCAATGGTCAGATGGTGGGAGCGTGGAGGAACAGTCTTAGGTTTGTATATGTTCACAATTCATGCTGGAAATACATCTCTATAGTTTACTTTGGATTAGGTTTCTATGTTTTAATTTGTACTTTTGGCAGTCAGGGACTGACATGCTGGACTCAGCTGTGTAACTGTTCTTAGTCTGTCCTGAGGAAGCTAAATGAACTGCTAAAGTCACACAACACACAATGAGATGTAGTTTTAGACTACTCCGTCCTTTTACTTTCTAGGTTTTATGCTTCTCAAATATGGTTGGAAACGGAAGACTCCCCAGATCCATTAAAAGCAATTTCTAAGTATATGTTAATAACCTTTCTTCCAGACTTCTGAGCTAATCCTGCAGATGTTTTCCAGGCACATGAAGGACAGAAGGCAATTTGGAGCAGTCAGCATGGATTCACAAAAAGGAAGTCATTCTGGATCAACCTGATAACCTTCTACAGTAATTGGATTGGTCGATGAGGAGACAGCAATGGATATTGTCTACCTTGATTTCATTAAGGTTTTTGACACCGTCTCCCATAAGATGCTCATAGGGAAGATGATGAAGTATGGGATGGATGGGCAAACAGTGAGGTGGATTGAAAACTGGCTGAATGGTCAGGCCCAGAGGGTGGTGATCAATGGCATGAAGTCTAGTTGGAGGCCAGTCACCATGGGTCAATGATGGGTCTGATCCTGTTCAACATCTTCAGTCTCTGTGAAATCATCATGACTGTGTGCCTGTGTGAAGTGCCTGTGCACTGATTCCTGCCTCAAGGGGAACAAAAAAACCCAGAGGTCAGTGTGCAGTTACAGGGCTGTGATCTCACTGGGATCACAGAAATGTGGTGGATATCTTACATGACTGGAGTACTTCCATGGATGGATAACAGCTTTTTATGAAGGACACGCTGGGATAATGAGGGAGGGAAAATTACCCTTGATGTGAGGGAACAGCGGGAATGCATTGAGCTCTGCCTGGGGAAGGATGACGAGAGCATAAAGTTCAGGACAAGGGGCCACCAACTGGGGTGTCACTGTTGTGGGTATCTGCTACAGATCACCTGATCAGGAAGAAGCAGATGAGGCCTTCTTCAGACAACCGGGAGAAGTCTCATATTCACGGGCCCTGGTTCTCATGGAAGGGCTTCAGCCAGCCTGAGATCTGCTAGAGCAATGACACAGCAGGGCACAAGCAGCCCAGGAGGTTTCTGGAAGGCATTGATCACAACTTAACACAGGTGATTGAGGAACTGACGAGGGAAAAAGCTCTGCTGGAGCTTTTTTACAAACACAGAAGACCTAACTGGGGATTGAAAATTCGGGGAAGTCTTGTCTGCAGTGACCATGAGATGGTGGGGTTCAAGATGAAGACAAGAGGCAATGAATAGTAACAGAAATCCAGGAAATTCCACTTAAACATAAAAAAACCTTTTTTTACTCTAACAGTGATCAAACACTGGAATAGGTTGCAAGAGATGTTGTGGAGCCTCCTTTCTTGAAGATACTCAAAACCTGACTAGACATGGCCCTGAGCAACCCAGTCTAGGTGACCCTGCTTTAAGAAGGTGGGGTTGCACCACCCAATCTCCAGAGCTGCCTTCCCACCTCACTCTTTCTATGACTCTGTGATACTGCTTTCCAAAACACCTGTTTTTGAAATTTCTGAACTTAAGACTGAATTCACGCTATATTTGCAGACACAAGAATAAATGAGAGAACCACCAGTACCCCGTGCTCCATGGGAGGATAAGTTTGTGCGTGTGGCTCTCAGTGTCCAGCTTTCTGTGCCACAAGATGGCACTCTGGAGTAGTTTTCATTTGGTCAGATGTCATTGCAATGTTCTGAAACCCTGTAGTTCAGTGCTCTCTATGTGTTAAAGGGGTGTGACAGTTTTCAGTAAGACACATTAAACTGATTCAATATACCTTTCTATTTTAAACCTTCTCCCATTGGGACCTAATCGAGAACCATTTATGAGCATGTTGAGGCTGGAAAAAAATAACATAAACGTAAAAAGATAGAGAAGGGAAAACAAGAGATTTGGCCAAAGCCTTCCCACCTGTAACACAGGACCTAGAGAGGATGGAAGATGTTTGGCATAAGTTTTAGGTGGAGCTGTTTATACTAGAGTGAACTTCATAGAACATGGAAATTTGTGATGACTGACAATGGGAAGTCTACACAAAATAACCAGGCTTACTTTAGGGTGAAAAATCAGTCTATGTCAATAATATATTATAGTAATGAATAAAATTAACCAACAAATTATGTAAAAATTCCAGTGTTCTACATTAAGCAAAGAGAAAGGATATGAAAAAGATCTACAAGTTTATAAGGGATGTTACAATATCCATTCTGCTCATCAAAGACATGATCAAACTACACTCAAGCCTATCAAAACAGATATTTGGGAAAATGATCTGGATTTGAAAGCTGTATCTAGTGTACAATTGTATCTAGTATACAATTATATCTAGGTTCAACTTTTATTGCTTATCAATATTGTTTACCAGTCCCTATCTGTAAAGTAGGAGTAATAGTACTTTCGTTCCCTGTAACTGTTTCAGAAGAAAAATCTGTTAAAATATAGTATGACAATAGAATTAACGAAGTAATTAAACCAGAAAGCAATGAGATTGCAAAGATCTTTCCCCTTCTCTGGCAAGCTTTGCCACCAGAAGTCTAAGCTGACTGTAAGGAAGAGTCATCGTCACACTTGACTTCACCAAGTTCTTAAACCATTGTTAGTTTTTTTGCTGTGGACATTAAGTAGTAAAAAGACAGCTCCAATTTAGTAAGTCCAAGTAAACTTGCAACAGTTCAGGCTGAACGGATTTTTGAAATAAGGATTTATTGTTCATTGCAGGCAAAATCCATTCCTCTCTGAAGTGAATGGCAAAATTTGAATGCAAAAAGCAAGAACGGAAAGTTAAGTAAGATTTCACCCCTTTTGTTAAAATGAAGGGAGTGGAAAAGAAGACATTTGGTTCTAGGAACTGTACTAAAGGATGAGCATGTGCTTTTAGAAACTCTGGTCTGGGAAACCTTAGAAATGGAAGCTTGTAGAAGTACAAGTCTTCACTGTCTTTAAGAATAACCTATGCACTTTCTCCAGAAAAATCCTCAAAGTGAATAAAAAGTGTAGTTTTTTATAAAATATAGGTACTGCAGGAAGGCAAGCAGTTTCATCATAATTAGCTCTTTCCTTCTGCCAACATCACCTCTCCTGCCATTGCCACTAAGTGCATGGTTATGGTAAGTAATTTTAAACAGGATGACAACAGACAGTATTTATTAGATAACTATTACATTAAAGAAGTACTTTAATTACATTAAAGTATCAGGTGATACTGAAAGAAGACAGTGATAATGGTATACTAAATAATTGTTATTGGTCAAAACTTGTAAATTAAAGGCTTCATGGAAACTGATCCGTTAAATTGCAATGTACTGAAAGTACCCTTACCTGAACTGGTAGGTTGGTATATTTTATCAGTAGGTTAGCTCAGTTGAAGATAAATTCATTGTTCAAAACTATGCTTATCTTTATGTATTACAGTAGCACTGGCAGACTTCAGCTAAGAGCATTATCCCATTGTGTGGGACGGAATGTAAAGCTTGCTAACTAAAAGAAAGGGAAAGCTAAAGATAGGAGTGGTCGTAGACAACCGACAGAGGTGACATTATTTGTCTGACTACACATTGTGCATTTCTGATAGAGAGGGAGTTGTAACTCAAGATTCCTAAATCCCACTCTAGCCTCTTGTCCAGTGCATGATATTATTAGAAGTAATGTCTTCTGACAGAGCAATTCCACTCACAATTAGTTGCAGTCAATAATGTTTGTTCTTGCCTGGTTCCGAAAGAGGAAACTAAGGCTGTGGTCAATTTCAGCCTGTTCTCCAGTCTTGGAGTACTTGCTCCACAAGCAAAGACTGAGGCACAAAGCTCTGATTTTTTTGGCCACTATAACTGCAACTGAGCAGAAACCAACTGGGGTGAGCAACTTGGCTCAGAAAACCATAAAGATAAATATTACGAAGTATATACATCTGAATGTATTAACTTTCTTGTTCTTTCCCCCTTTGGTTTCTGTGCTGTCACAGAGTGGGAAATGCTAGAAATACCAGAAAAGATGGGTTTATGACTTTTTAATGTTTGTGATACTCAAAAAAAATCTCTAAGCTGAATGTCTTTGGAGGATGGTCTTTGGAGAATGTCTTTGGAGACACATTGTGTGCTTATTTTCAGAATTTAAATCTTTGATGTGTTTTGGATCTTTTTACCAGTATTTAGATGGCCCTGTGGTGGTCCAAATCCTTGTTTTAATCAGTGCTGTACAAATACAGAACAGAAAGACTGTTCTTACCACAGAGAACAAGTAGAAAGTATATCAAAAGCAAGCGGGGGGGGGAATGTGGTAATGTTTAGGATCTTCGGAAGATCTCTGAATGATTTAAAGCAATATAAGCTTTTTGCTTTATAAATTATGCTTTTAGAATTAAGGCGTTTAGTCTAAGTTAGATGAAGAGATTAGGGGAAGGGGAATCAAAGGAAGTAATAAAAAGATTTCAAGTGAATGAACTTTCTACCTTATTCACATATAATCAGTTTAACTACCAGGCAGAAGATGGGGTGGTCCACCTAACGGTGGGGGAAAAAATTAGGTGCGAATTGGATTTAATCTGCCCATAAACTCTGCAACAAATTAAGAACATCTATCTGATACATTTGTGTGAATGCAAATTCACATTGGAGACTGAATGATTAAAAAAGGTCTCTTTTATCTGTGTTCCTTGGAAGTTCAGTTCTTGCTTATGGTGGTGTTTCCAGCTGCAAACACAATGAGTATTATCCTAATTCATGGCTTCACATCTGATGTTCGAATAAGGTTTATCCCTAACTGTCTAGCCACGAGTTAGCTTTTTTAATATCTCAGGATGTATAAATTTCAGCAAATAGTCTTCCTTCCTTATGGCCCATTTATAAGAATTTAATGTATGTATATATGCCATTTATGAAGTGTTCGCTTCACACAGCATTTGCTGTAATCCATGGTAAATATTTTCAGTAAAATTCTTTCTGAATTCAGGTCTTCAGAGTCTTTGCTTTCCATAGGGACAGCTTCCTGGACTCAGTCATTTACTTGCTTATTTCATGGGTGAATACATGGGATTTTCACTGGTTTCACAGCCTACCTATCCCTCCTACTTTTAAAGTCGACAGGCAAAGACTTAGATAATGAAATTTGTTTCCTCTGGAAAACACCCTAAATACTGATTGCATTTTGTAAAATGGATAAGAAGCCACTGAGGCATATGACTCCCACAGATTGCAGATTGGTTTCCTGAACTTAGTCAAAGTTGTTTGTAAATTAAATGTCAGATTTAAGAAGTAAATAAGAAATTATCTTCTATTTACAAGTATCTTGACATGAAGGTGGATGCTTTACATACTTTGTGCTGTTTGTCCAGCTCAGCTTGGACATTTCATGGTTCAGAATGGTTAGCTCTGGACTTCTCAAATTATTTATTTGAATAGTCTCCAGAAATAGCATGGAAAACAATGGTCTGCTTTCAAAGTAACATAGAAATATGTAAGTTGTATGTAAGTGTGGTTAAAGTGCTCATTCTGGGAGGAGCAGTACTGTATTCTGGTCTCAGCTCTAGACATTATATTCATTTTATATTATTTAATAGCTGTTTAATGCAAGACACGGAAACCCTTTTGGGATCTGAATCCTTTGCTGAGCAAAGTCCTAAGTATTGTTACAGAGCCAGGCTTCCTTGCATGCTCTTCCTCTGACTCCATATGTTATTTTCCTCACAATGGAAGAAAATAGCTTCAGAAAGAGAGGTAGAATGTGCTCTTCACTCTGTCATCCAGAATGGGTGATAATCAGACAGTCAGAGCACTGTCTCAGCAGATGTTTGTCCATGGATTTGAACGTCATCCGTCAGAGAAGGGCTTAAAATCCAATTCTTTAGCTCTATGAGTGAGTATTTTAACCACTAAACCATTATACACAGGGAGTCCTTTTTCTCCAGATAGTTTGGTGTGTGTTTTTTTTTTATAGAAGCAAGCAAGCAAAAAAAAAAAACCAACCCACATTCCATTTATCAAAGAAAGAACAGTTGTAAATGTCTGTTTTCCAAAGATCTGGAGATCTATGCCCCAACAGAGTTAAAGGGACCTCCCTGTATTTTGAGCTACACTGCTTGAATACATAACAAAACTCTGTATTGTATTCCACATAGATATTCTAGCTTCCTTTGAACATCTAGGAAAGGACAATTCCTTTTTTCTGTATGTGTATCTCCCACACAGTTACATGCAACAAATTATTTCCTACAAAAAAAGCTTGTGAAAGATATTCAGAAAATAAGCTGTTTGGTGTTTTATATTAATGATATAAAATCAAGGCAACTGAAAATCAATAAGTAACTGCAAAGATTCATATTGAATACAAAACCTCAAGTTTCAATAATTGTTCAAAATGATGACACTGTGTGGTTGGTTATTTTGGGTAGCTGGAATTTCTTCTGTTTTAATGGGAATTTTTTAGGCTTAAACAAAGAGTTTTCTGAGAAAGTTTAAATTACACTGAGATTCTTTTTTAAAATAAACTGATTTTGATAATTTATTTTTCATGTTTCAAATAAAAATATTACATTGTTTTATTCCTAACCAAAATATGAGAAATACAGTCTTCTCTATTCATTAGTATGTATCGCTGCTGTTGCACTTCCAATAGCAGTAGCTCACTCCAAATCTAAGTATTCATTCTTCCTCATGGTGAAAGGTACACATCATGCCCATCTTCAAGAAGAACAAGAAGCAGTATCTCAACGGCCTAACCTCAGTTCTTGGGAAGATCATAGAACAAATCCTCCTGGAAGGCATGCCCAAGCACCTGAGGGCAAGAAGAGACAGGCAGCATGGATTTACAATGGCAAATCACGCCTTACCAACCTGATAGCTTCCTAGGATTAGGTGTCTGGTTTTGTGAAGGCGGGGGGAGCAGTGGATGTTGTATACATCGAACTTTAGCAGGGCATTTGATATGGTCTACTATAGTTTTCTGTTAGCCATGTGGTTGTAATATGGAGTGTATAAATGGACAATAAGATAGAGTTGGAAATTTAATGGACCACCAGGATCATCAGCAGTATGAAGTCTGGCTGGCATCTGGTCATCAATGTTGTTCTAAGGCATAAGTACTAGGGCCAACACTATTTAACACTTTTATTAACAACATGAATGATAAGACAGTGCACCTTCAGTAAGTCCACAGATGATACCAAACTGAGGGAATGGTTCATATATTGGAGGGCAGGGCTGCTGTTTAGAAAAACCTCATCATAAGTTTGAAGAAGTAAGCTGATGGAAAATACATGAAGTTCAACAAGGCCAAATGCAAAGTCCTGCACTTTGGACAGAATAATCCCATTCACCAGTGCAGGCAGAGGGGCAGCTGGCTAGGAGCAGGTTTGAAGAAACTGACATGGGGATTCTTGGTGGACAAAAGTTGAATGTGGATCATCAATGTGGCCTTGAAGTAGAGAAGGCCAATGACATCCTGGGTTGTACAAGCAAGAGTGTAGTGAAAGGGAATGTCTTCTCTGATGGCACTTGTAAGATCACATCTGGAGCACTCTTCAGGTTCACGCTCCTTAGTACAAAAAAAGACACTGGCCCACTGGTTTGAGTCAAGTGGAGAGCAACAAAGATGGTCATGAGGCTGGAGCACATGGCATGCAGGGAGAGGCTCAGGAAACAAGTGTTTTTTCAGCCTAGAGGGCAGCTCAGGGGGATTATACCTCTGTCTACAGCTACTGTAAGGGAAGACATGCAGAGACAGGGACAGAATTTACTTTGAGGTGGGCAAGGATAGGATGAGGGTTAACAAACACATCCAGCATGGAAGATTTAAATTAGATATTAGCAAAAAAAAAAAAAAAAAAAAAAAAATTACCATGAGCGTGACCAGACACTGGAACAGGGTCCCAGAGACACGGAAGCTCCACTGTTGGAAATGTATTCATAGTTTTCCTGGTCACACCTTGAGCAACCTGATCTAAGTTGGCCCTGCAAGTGGGGATTTGGAACAGATGATCTCCAGAGGCCACTTCCAGTCTAAATTACACTATGACTCTACAGTTAGATTTCCATGCTGAAACAAACTCATGCATCATAAGAAATGTGTGTGACACTATGGAGATCACACAGCATGTTCCTCTCTCCATTTAGTGTGATGTTGTGACTACACACTGTTTTCTTCCTGCTTGTGTTGTACCTGTGTAATTCAACTACCTTCAGCATTTTCCTCTCTTGAAAAAAACTTTTTGATATATTACTCCAGGCTTTTTCATACTAGGTTGTGTATGTAGTTGTCTTTCCAGATCCTCTAGTTTACTGGAGGCACACTGAATGTATGTGATTTGGTAACATTTTTCTCCCTGAATAAAAAGCCTAACAACCAAATATGCTTTAAGAAAATTTTAGATTTATGAACAAACATATTAGAAATACCACTTAAGAATTGAAACTCAGAGAAGCTTGACTTCATTACACACTGAGTGATTCACATTCATCAAAGCACTGAAGATAAAATTTTAGTTTACCTGAGGAATGAATTGTCTTGATCAGAGATGATGAAGAATGATTTATACGTTAGATAACTTATGATTTGTATTGCATGCATAGAAAGTTTCTTTTCGAAGTTTTCTGTATGCGAGTATTCTGTAAGAACTTTCTCATTTGACAACTCTATTCCCATAGAAGCGAGATTTGAACAATAGGAGTGGGCTGGTTATGACAGTTTGAACAGGAGAGTGGCATTAGCATTTTGGTTATTATTTTCCCCTTTAAAAGGAAAAGAGTTTTTCATGTTACTTTTGCAGGACCACAGAGAAGACTCATGAAAAATACAAGCCTTTAAAATAGAAATTATGAAATAATGACTTCAGTTTTACCAGTGATTTATTTGTAGGCCAGGAAATAAAGAAAACTACCCTTTCTAAAAGTTTGTTCTTTAGTTTAAATGAGCAAGAACTTCCTATCCAGGGAATTTATTGATCCTCTAGATATTTTTTCTCTGTGGTTTCACATTATTATTTGATAAATACATTGTGACAAACTGTTGTATCTCAGTATGGACTTAGAAGCGCTTTTTTTCCTCTTTCAGCAGCAGGATCTGAATAGATAAAGCAGAGACAGAATAACATATTTTGCTGCTTTTGTGCTATTTGACACATGTTGCTAGGAATGAAGAAAAGTGCAAAGGCAGGAAGAATTAATTAGTTATAATAAAGCCTTGGTTTGCCCCTGTGTTTTCTGATCTCTGACCTATGCATAATGGTTTTGGTTAAATCTTCCATCCTTTTTTACTGGGAGCATATTTGTGAAACATAAATACTAAAGTTGCCAATCAAAATATTATAAAAAGTATCAGTTACATAATTTTAATTCTTCCTTATTAAAACAGGTGCAGGTACAAAATATTAAAAGACATAATAATAAGCACATTGAAAGGAAACACTCCTTTTACCATTAATATTACAGAACTTGAATATTAAAGAAAACAAGAATGATGTAATGAAATAGAAAGGCAAAAAAGAATAACTTATGAATAGGTTAATACTAAGAAGACATAAAATTTTATTTCTTCTCTGTATTTAATGAATGAAACTAATTTCCAATATCTGCAGTTTGAATATTATGTTTAATAATAATGGATTTCTCTATAGACAGGGGTTTCATCATTTATTAATGGGGACATGAGTGATTAAAGATTAGGCTTCGGTTCCTCTCTATAATATAAGAAAGAAGCAAGTCTTGTTTTGTTCCCCTGGTGTGTATGATTTTATATCTGGTGAAGTTTCATTATTACATTTTTATTATTTATTTGCAAACATAAAATGAAAATGAAAAACCAATACCGTTGGTGAGACAATCATTTTTAACTACTGCCAATAGATCTTTATGAAATTTTTGGTGATCAATAATGTAATAATGAACATATGTCAATGACGTCTAAGGGAAACCAAGTAATTTTGCATGGGGGCATAAATCACGTCTCTACATAAAAAGGAGCACCTAAAACAACTTGCAGACTCAGTGGCTGGCCCAAACTGAACAATTCATGATGTTGTAATAATCTAGATCCCACAACATCTTCCTGACCAAGTAAAACACTATGATCTTCCATTTCATTTACTGTAACATGGTGGACAGAGCAATGATTCCCAAGCTGGTCCAAAAAGATGTAAATAAAAATAAGTGGACAGGAAATATTTAAAGAAATATTGGGCTTCTGAGTTGGTGAATGCATGCATTAAAAAAAATAAAAAAGAAAATTAATGAAATAGACAATCATTGAATGTCAAAAAAAATTGACCTAGGTTGAATAAACTACCTAAGCTACCACACATTTATCAATATTGCTTACAATATTGAACTTCTTTTGACGTTCAACCATCATTAGAATAACCTTTTCAGGAGCAGAAAAATGGATATGTCAATGACCTAACATTAACAGACATCAATATTGTTGCTATTGAGGTGTGTTCACTCTTTAAATAGGAAAAATGTAATGAATAAAGGAATAATTGCTCTTCCATGGATTTTACTTCATACAGTGGCAGAAAAATAGTTTCCTGTACTTCAATTTGTGTCTATTGCCTCTCATACTCTCACTGGGCACCACTGAGAAGAGTCTGGCTCTTCATGCAGTTTTTGATTCACCTCACTATCTCCTTATATAAGTTGTATTTCATCAGCTTTTCTAGGAGGACGCTATGGGAAGATCATCAAGAGTGGTGATGACATTGGCCAGCTTCCTCAGTACCCATCCAGGTTTTTTTAAATGTTCTCTAACCTGATCATCCTCCACCAAGAAGTCTTCCTTGCTCCAGACTTCTGTACTGATGGCAGAGGCTGCTAGTCTTACCAGTAAAAACTGTAAGAAGAAAGAGTCACAGAGTACTTTGGCCTTTTCCATACCCTTTTTCATCCTAATCCTCTCCTGACATGCTTGGATGATGTCCCTATATCCTTTTCTGAGTTACTCAACACTGCTCCCATGCTCCCACCTCTTATATTCTTCCTTTTCATGTTTTTCACAAGCTTCTTGTTTATCCATGCAAGCCTCCTGCCATCCTTGCATTCTATCTGCACATGCGGATGGACTGTTCTTGAGTTTGGAGGAGCTGATTCTTGAAAAAACAACCAGCTCTTCTAGACCACCCTTCTCTCCAGGACCATATCCTGTGGGGTTATTCTAAGCAGATGCCTGAACAAGCCAATGACATGCTCTCCTGAAGTCATTCACACAGAATCACACACACAGAATCACTAAGGCTGGAAAGGACCTTCACGACCATCAAGTCCAACCATTAACCCAACGTCACCATGCCCCTCTAAACCATGTCCTGAAGCGACACATCCAAACATTTTTTGAATACTTCCAGAGATGGTGACTCCACCACCCCCCTGGACAGCCTCTTCAATGCTTGACCATCCTCTTGGTGAAGAAATTTTTCCTAATATCTAGTCTAAACCTCGCGACCTGAGGCCATTTCCTCTCGTCCTAGCACTAGTTACATGGGAGAAGATACCAACACCCACCTCACTACAACCCACTTTCAGGTAGTTGTAGAGAGCAATAAGGTCTCCCCTGAGCCTCCTCTTCTCCAGACTGAACAACCCCAGTTCCCTCAGACACTCCTCATAAGATTTGCTCTCCAGACCCCTCACCAGCTTTGTCGCCCTTCTCTGGACACGCTCCAGCACCTCAGTATCCTTCTCGTAGTGAAGGGCCCAAAACTGAACACAGGATTTGAGGTCCAGCCTCATCAGTGCCAAGTACAAGGGCACGATCACTTCCTTACTCCTGCTGGTCACACTATTTCTGATACAGGCCAGGATGCTGTTGGCCTTCTTGGCCACCTGGGCACACTGCCAGCTCATGTTCAGCCGGCTGTCAGCCAGCACCCCCAGGTCCCTTTCTGTTTGGCAGCTCTCCAGCTACTCCTCCCCAAGCCTGCAGCTTTCATGGGGTTGCTGTGATCCAAGTGCAGGACCCGGCACTTGGTGTTATTAAACCTCATGCAGCTGACCTCAGCCCATCGATCCAGCCTGTCCAGATCCCTCTGCAGAGCCCTCCTACTCTCCAGCAGATCAACGCTCCTGCCCAGTTTGGTGTCTTCTGCAAACTCACATGTTGTTCTTGTATCCTGAGAATCTTCTGGTTCTGTAATAGAGTAACCATCAGGGGAAATACTATGTTTTCTTTATTTCTCACTTCTTTTGAATTAGGGGAGTAGGATTTCTTTTTGCTATTTAAAAATGTTGGTCAAATCTTACAATTTTTATATAAATGCAATATAATACTCTTCTGTTGACAAGAAAATCCACCAGTTTATGTAAATGGCTTTGATTTCAAAACCAATTATAATAGAAACTCTAATAATTACTCTTAGCTAAAGGTGAGATGGAAACTAATTTATTTTGAAAACTAATATAGCATTAAATTTCAACGCACTGTGCAAACTTTATGTAAATTTTTTGCATGTTTAGAAACTGCAATTCACAACTTGTCAAAACTGACTCTGAATTTGTAATAAATCGGAGAATATACCCGTTCTTTCTACCTGTAAAACTGCATTTTGAGGTTAGTGCTGTCTTTTTTCCTCATTGGAATTGCACAGTCCTTTCACAGGTGTTTTTTGAATGTCATGTTACACGTTGCATATTACATGAGAGTGATCACCAGTAATCTAGTATTATTCACAAAAAATATTTCCAATTATTATCAGCCTGTGTAAAGACTTGAGTCTGTGTGATTCTAAAGTTCATTCTGACACAGGAGAACAAGTCAAGTCAATTGTACAGAGCTCTAATCCTGACTCAGCAACTGAGTCCCAGCATCTTCTGCAGCCTGCAATCTAATAAAATGCTGAAATGGGAGTAACATATAGCAGGGCATAGATTTTTAGCTGAAGGTTGATTCCACTGTTGAAGGAAAACCATAAGTAGCATCAACCATAGTGAAAGGAAAGCACATGCTAACCCCTGGTTTCTGCAAAATATCTGGGTTTACTGAAGCTTGTGTTTGTGTGTGTTTGTATCTGGAAAGAATGAAAGAACTTTAATGTATGTTAGCAGGGCAGTGTGTTCCAGGAGCAAGGAATATCGAATTGTCTAATTGTTTTGACTCATTTTAACTTATTTAGCTCTTAGTATACCTCACACTTAGGTGACTTACATATTACCTTTTAGTCAAAATATACATTGTATTCCCACTTATGACACTACCTGAAAATCACCATGCCCTAAGTAGTTTTGTGTATTAAACTGTCTGATCAAACCTACATTTTCTGCAGTAATTTTTTTTTGCAAATTCTTTAATAACTAAATATATCACTGACACTTAAGCTAGCAGCTCTTCTTTTTCTTTCACAAAACATTAAGGTTTTGGATCTTAAATCATTTGGGCTTTTGCTTTTCTAATTTCGTCCCTGCTTGGCCTAACGAGATCCTTGTACTCTTCGTGAGTTGCCTTCCTCTTCTTCCAGCGGTGATAAACTCTCCTCTTTTCCCTGAGTCCCAGCAAAATCTCCCTGTTCAGCCAGGCCGGTCGCCTTCCCCGCCAGCTCTTCTTATGG
>NW_010543030.1:73469-75747 GCF_000687285.1 Phaethon lepturus
GGCCTCCAACCACCACATCTCCCACCAGTCCTTTTTGTTTGTAAACAGCAGGTCAAGCAAGGCACCTCCCTGGTAGGCTCTCCTACCAGCTGTGTCAGGAAGTTGTCTTCCACACACTCCAGAAACCTCCTAGACTGTTTCCTCTCTGCCGTGTTATACTTCCAGCAGATGTCCGGTAAGTTGAAGTCCCCCACAAGAACAAGGACCAGCGACTGTCAGTTGCTTATAGAACGTTTCACCTGCCTCTTCATCCTGGTTGGGTGGTCTAATACAGACTCCCAGTAGGATATCTGACTCATTGGCCTTTCCCCTCATTCTTACACATAAGCACTCTACTTCATCTACACAATTTTTGATTTCTATACTATAAAAACACTCCCTAACATAGAGAGCCACCCTACCACCTCTCCTTCCTTGCCTATCCCTTTGGAAGAGCTTATAGCCATCCATTGCAGCACTCCAGCCATGAGAAGCATCCCACCCTGTTTCTGTGATGGCAACTACATGATCGCTGTTCCGCTGCTCAGTGGCTTCCAGCTCCTCCTGTTTGGTGCCCATGCTGCGTGCATTGGTGCAGATGCACTTGAGCTGGGCTATTGATTTCACCCCCAGCTCTGGCATGCCACCCCTAGGCTCATCTCTACCGAGCCTGGTTTTATCCCCTTCCCCCTTCAAATCTAGTTTAAAACCCTCTTGATGAGGCCTGCCAGCTTGCAAGCAAGAATCATTTTGCCCCTTGGAGACAGTTGCACTCCATCTGCTGCCAGAGTTGTGATCCTGTTATTTGCCTTGCTCCTTCCTCTTGTGATCCATCTCATGGTTACTGATGCCAAACTTGATCCCACCTTCAATTCCCAACTAGTCAACGAGTTCTTCCTTGTTTGTACGTTCCAGCTCCAGAAGAGTTTTTTCTCTCATCAGCTCCTCAGTCACTTGTGTTAAGAAGTTGTCACCAATGTACTACATAAACCTCTTGGTTTGCTTGTACTCTGCTGTGTTACCACTGCAACAATATTGATCATGAGGCTTCTCCCCTCCAAATCACCCTGTACCCCTTGCTTGACAGCCTGGTCCACCACTTCCTCAGTTTACTGTTGGCTGTCATTTTCCTCCTCCACTGTCCCTAGCTTAAAACATTTCTCACCGGACTGGTCAGCCTGTTGACAAAGGTTCTTCTGCCTTACTTTGTCAGATGGATCCTGTCTCTTCCCACCATGATCATCCAAAATGGTTCTGTAGTTGTAAAGGTCAAATCTTTGTTGTCTACATCTGGTATACAACCAGGTGTTGATTGCAGGATCCATCCAGTCCTCCTAAATGCCTTTCCCCTTACCAGAAGGATCAAGGAGAAAACCCTCTGGGCTTCTATGCTCTTGGTTCTTGCTCCCAGACGTGTAATCACACTTCATATTCTCCAGGTGCCCCCTGGAAGTATCAGTGTACACGTGGAAGAACAGCCGGGGTGGTAGTAGGAGAACTAGTCAGCCTCAGCAGCATCTCCCCAAGGTCCTGGGTCTGAGTGTTAATAGGCAGCAAATCTCCCTAAGAGAGAGAGGTGTACTTAGCAGATAAGAGCTCCTACTACTTTCTCCTGCTGCTCAGGCTCAGACAGCTTGGGTGTTTTGTTTGACAGATCTCTCAGCCCCTCATCTGCCACAAGGGCGCTGACTTACTCTGTAGTTGCAGATTTGCAGGGGGAACAGGAGCTGTCCTTCTGGTGCCAGAAGTCACAAGCTTCCAGCCATAGTCATCATGGGTGTCTTAATTTCCTATCCACATATTGTCCTGGTTTCAGCCAGGATAGAGCTGGTTTTCTTCGCAGAAGCTAGCGTGAGACTATGTTTTGGATTTGGGATGAGAAACTGTTGATAATGTGCTGATGTTTTGGGTTGTTGCTAAGTAGTCAAGGACAGTCCAGCTTCTTGTGCTGGCCTGCTAGCAAGGAGGCTGGGGGTGCACAGGGAGCTGGGAGGGGACACAGCCGGGACAGCTGACCCAGACTGGCCAAAGAGATATTCCCTACCATATGACGTCATGCCCAGTACATAAACTGGAGTTGGCCGGGGGGCGGAAATTGCTGCTCGGGGACGGGCTGTCGATCACGGGGTGGTGAGCAACTGCTGTATTGGGCATCACTTGTTCTTGTACATTCCTTTGTCGGTATTATTATTGTTGCTATCATTGTTGTTTCCTTCTCTCTTGCTGTCCTATTAAACTGTGCTTATCTCAACACACGAGGTTTTTCCCAATTCTCTCCCCCACTCCACTGTGGGAGGGG
>NW_010543031.1:0-215 GCF_000687285.1 Phaethon lepturus
CCCGCCCCGGGGGTGCAGCCCGCCCCGGGGGCCCGCCCCAGCCGCTGCCAGCAACCGGGGACGGGCAGTCCAAAAAGCCAACCCTTGGCCTCTTGCAAATCCACTCCTGGGTGGGTGGCCCGTGGCTGCGCTCTCCCAGAGGCCGGCGAAAGCGAGGAAGGGAGGTGAAGCCTGAGAGTCCTGCTTTTCACCTTTCCTCACCTAACCCAGCTCCG
>NW_010543032.1:0-8930 GCF_000687285.1 Phaethon lepturus
GGGATGGGATGGGATGGTCTTTCAAAAAAACAACGACCATGTTTGCCAGAGGAAAAAGAAGGTCTTACCTGTCTCTCCCCATATTGGCAAGTACTCATCCTGCTGTATGTCTAGCATGATTTCCAGTCCATTGCCTGTCCCACCCTTAACCGTGGTAAGAAGAGGCCGTCCTTCTTCTCCTGAGTTAAACATGTAGCATTTCCCATATTTTGTAAACACCTGCAAGGAGAGAAGAGAGAAATAATATAGTACTTCCCATATGATAAACGCCTCTTCCCACCCAAAGGCGGGCAGAGGGATGAGAAACGGCCACGCATTGCAGCTCGAAGGGAAATGTCTGCATATAAAACTAGTCTGGTTTAATCATTTAGCATATTGTGTTCTCCTTACAGAAAATAAAAGATGGAAAAGAGGAAGGGAAAGCCATTTTAGAGCAGCGAACAAATGTCTCCAGCAGCTTGCCCAAGTCACATCGTGTTAACTCTTTGAAAAACACACATACACACTGTGTTTCAGCTTGTACTAAAGTATGATGCAATTCCCCAGTTTCGTGCGAGGTGCCTCAGCCCATCGTGTGCTCATGGCTGCAGACCAAGAGGGGGGCTCGTCCCCAAAGGATGGAAATACCAGCACTGAAGCCCACGCTTACTCCATGCTCAACCAGCTGCCAAATACCAAAGCCTGTAGGTACGGCTCCTGCCCCCTGATTTCCACCCAAAGGGAGCAATGTGAATGATGCCTGTGCTCCCCGACACAAAAAAAAATTGCAATATCCCATTAATTCCTCGCTCTACCACTCCCCTGGCAAATACATGAGAGTTAAAAACACTTGGGCAAATGAGGAAAGATTTCCTCCATCACTTTTGCTCTTCTTTAGTCTCCTTTGGGCTGGGCTCTTGAAATAAACTGCAGGCAAATCCCAGGTGGGGGCTGCCAGGCCACCGGCAGCTCTGCAAAACAGCATGGACATGGCTTTCCAAGTGGGGCGGACACAGCTTTCCAAGTGGGGTGGCTCTTGGTGGGGCAGCAGAGATGAGACATCTTTGACTGTGGTGGCACTGATGGTCTTGGGCATCGACTGGTCCTGCGCTCAGCCTTCCCCCAAACTGGGAGAACATAAGGAAAACCAAAGTTTAAGACACAACAAGTCCCTCTTATGCCTTGCACTGACAGACCGGGGGACATGCAGATGGGCAGAACTTCTTCCTTTACTAGAAGAGGGTAGAATGGCTCACAACCATTTAGAAATCCCTCAACCATCGCGGGTGGCGACTTCTGACAAGCACCAGCATGAAATGGGGAGCCCGAGTCGTCTCTGAGTCGCTCTGCTGCTTCACAGCTCCAGAAAGTTGGGGTTTTGCAATCAGTAAGCGACCGGCAAACACCGGCAATGAATATTCAGAGCCAAGGGAGCCCAACACCAAGCGGCATGCTGGCTGCAGTCCCATCAGAAATCACAAGTCGCTAACGCAGTTCCTGAGGTGATTCGACCCCAAGATGATTCATAAAACTAAACAGAAGCTGGAGTCATCAGCAATTTATTCCCCTCAAATATTGACATATGCCTTATAATCACAACATCAGGGAAGCAGGTTAAATAAGAGAAATATGAAATCACATTTGAGTTTAAAACCTCCAATCGGAGGAAAAAAGGATGGAGAGAATATGAAGCATTTGCAGGGAAAAAAATATGCACTTTAAAAAAGACTTTATATACACGTGAAAATCCCATTTTAATACTCAACTGACCTATTAAACCATTCAAGCTGGAAAGATAAGCTGAACAACAGTAAGCCTGTGTTAGCAGCCAGTGCCCCGTAGATGGGTTTTCCCAGATAGGTTTTGAAGGCAGAAGTCAAAAACTTCTTATTAGAATAGTTTAAAATATAGCAAGAAGAAAACCTGCATTAGTGAAAATCACAGGAACACAAGCAAGCTTAGATCAAGAGCAACAGCACAATGTAAACGCTGAATAAGGATTTAGATGCTGATGTACCCAGTGCAGTCTTTAGCCAAATAAATCCAGGCAATGTTACGGGGTTTTTTTATATGGCCCTTTGCAGCTGTAAAAATTTAAGTGTAAA
Organism: Phaethon lepturus; assembly: GCF_000687285.1. Lineage (NCBI taxonomy): Eukaryota > Metazoa > Chordata > Aves > Phaethontiformes > Phaethontidae > Phaethon > Phaethon lepturus. The sequence continues at coordinate 2,085 of NW_010543032.1, forward strand.
ACATCCAGTTAGGGCATGTTTATCCAACAAACAAGATCTATAGTGCCAGGGGCCCGAGGCTCGTTTCAGCCGCATGGCTGGGACCCCAATCCCAGAAAAAGAAATCAAATGGTGATGTGAGGATGTTCCTCCATCCCCTCCACTCCACCCTCAGCAAGCGACCGTCACGGCCACGGCCAAGAGCTCATCTGCCACGGCCTTGGCAGGTGCTTCTCTTGCACAGCAGGAGAAGATGGGAAACCTGCCCAGCCAGCCACACACAACCCGGGATGTGTTGACATGGGTGTGGAAGAAATGCAACTGCTTCCCAGCCCCACATCTGCTCCTGAGCAGCAGCAAGCCCTGGAGACCATCTGAGACACAGCTTAAATCCATCTGCTACATCGATCCCCTCGTCCAGATCATTGACAGGGCCACCAGCAAGCACAGATCCTCGTCAAGGCTCCTGGTGCGTATCCACCCTTTCATGTCTGCAAAGCCGGCAGAGATTTACGGCGTTGTACAGCCAAATACCACACCAGAGCCATGGCTGTGATACGATGGAGAACACAAATGCTTGTCCTAACGAGGAATCGGGCATCTTTACTGAAGCACCCAGAGCTAGCAACCAGCATGAAAACTTTGGGGTAGGGTCACCACCAGGCTCAGTGGTTAAGCAAAGAACCAGTGCTCAAGAGAAGACCAACAAGGGATCCACTGGCAAACAGCATGGACCTGGAGAAGACCTACAGAGCAAAAGAGCCAGGGAGGAGAACCAGCTAGACCTGATTCAGGGCTTTTTATTCTTTTGGACCAGCTTGACCCCAGTTTCATGACTGGGTGCCCATATGGGCTGGAGCACATCTTCCCACTAAGCTTCATCCACAAGGACTTGTGCCCAAGTGGTCCAAGACAGCTCCTCAATGCAAACCCAAGCACAGTAAGTGAGGACAGTTGGGAGATTTGCTCCCAAAGCACACTCCTGATCCAGCTAAACCCCATGTAGATGCCTCCACTCGGGATTTGAGCCGGCTGCATGCTGCTCCCACTGCTCACGTCCAGCAGCCTTCACTGGGAGAGCACCACCAGGGCTATGAGGACCCAGGCCTGAAAGCACAGAGAACTGAAAATCAAAGAGAATAAACTGAGGAGGAAGAAATTAAAGCATTTCTCTGCAAGACAAGGTTGCTCGCAGGGACCCTATGGGAAAGGCAGCCGTGAGCCATGAGCGGTGTCAATGCTCAAGCAGTGGCTGGGGATGCCTTCAGGCAATCTTCTGCTAGGCTTAGCCCTGCTCCCCGGCAGAAAGGAGACACAAATACATCAAACAAACAAACAAACAAAGAAGGACAAAAAAAAAATGGGAAAGGAAGAAGGAAAGGAAGGGAAGAAAGTCACCCTGCTCACTGCAGCTAGAGACCTCCCCAGAAGCCCCTGAAGAAGCTCCCTAGAAGACCTCGTAGTGGCTCCTGCACTGCAGCCCCAGCAGTCACCACTCTACTATGTACAACGCGCCACGCGTAACAGCCGCCTCACCCCTATGCACCGCCTCTATCCCAGAAAATACATCCCATCCATCCTGCTCTCCACCGACGCCGCATGGAGCAAGCACCTTTCTGAGCACGGACGTGGTGTTTAAGCTCAGCTCGGTTTTGCAGCCATGAAGGCTTTGAGGCCAACAGCCTTGCTTAGGAGGGAACGGGGGAGAGCCAGCGGGCACTAACGAGAGCCCCACGGGGTTCATTCTTCCTCCACAGCACAGATCCCGTGGGATGCCCGTGCCTTGCTGCTGGCTACCTTCTCCCTCAAACCCAGGGCGGGTTCCTTCCACCTCCTCTGCTGGGAGAAACCCTGGGCAGTACGTGCCTATATGGACCAAACCATATATAAATGCCATATATATATGGCATCCCTGTACATAAAGCTTCCCTGCACGCAGCTGAGCCGTGCACAGCGGGGCTTAGCCACGGTGGCCAATGCCCAACCGCGGCGGCAGAGCACAGGGCAACCACGGGTACCTCTCTTGAGACCCTCAACCACAAGGTTTTCTATCTTTACCTAAGAAGCTAGAACAGACTATTTATAACAGCATTTAAAAAGACATTGCCATGTTCAAAAATTCGTATGCATTCATTTCACATCAAACAGGGCTGCGGTGTTCCTCACCTTCTCACCTTTGCTACGGATGATTATTTGGGAAGATATAACTTTTTTTCAGGGGATTCTCTTGGTTTTAGGCTCTTTTTGGCTCCCTGATAAGAGGGAAGGATTCAGAGCGTTATCAGATCATCAGGATAAAAAGATCGAGCTATTTGGAACGGGCAACATCAGTATATACTAACTGCCGTGATACACCCAAGACAGTAAATACAAAGCAAAGCAGAATGACTTAACCTTAGTTTATTTGTCTTAGGGGAAAACAGCACTCCTTGCTCTTAGCAATGTTTTAACTTGCAATAAAAAGAAGGTCCAGCACAAGCCCGAAACAAAAATACAAACACATGTACCTTGAGGATAGTCTATAAAAATACCTTTTTTTTTCTTTGATGGATCACTTTTTTGCTTCTCTAAAAAATCCCCATTTAAGTACGAAGGTAAACACGTTCAAGAATCTGTGAAACAGTATCTGAGTGACACAACAAGCCCTTCTTTAGCATGTAAAGGGAAAAATGTGTCTCCTGTGAAATTAAAAAGCAGAGCATGGATGTCTCAAACAGACTCCATGTACAAAACAGAACTCACCACCGTCAAAAGCTCCGAGACACCAGTGTATATCCTCTCGTGTGTCAAACCAATAGGCTAAAAAAGACTGATATTCAAAATGCAAACAAGCCTGACCAGAGTAACAGAGAAAAAGGCATTTCACAGTTTATAACCAGCATACACAAGACAAGCATATCTGCTGATAAATTATCCTTTCAATACGGCGCAAAATGATGGTAAAAGCAAGTAATTTGACGTCTGTAAATTACTTTTCTAAATCCAAAGATGTGGGCTAGGGCTCACTGACAAGGCAAGACATGAGTTGTCAGATTAAGGTACTAACCATCGAAAAGAGAGCAAATTGGCACCCTTCACGATCGTTTTCGCCACGATTGCGGTACACAGAGGTTCAGAGACACATATCCTACCAAGTCCAACGGCACCACAGACAACAGAGCACCGAGGGAAATGAAGGGACTTTCCAGACAGGTCTGGGAGAAGGGGATCACGAAGCTGAAAGGGCCTGGGGAGAACGGAGATGGGTCTGGGCAAAAAAAAATGCACGTGAGATGATGGGAAAAAAATCCTGTTTAGGAAGAAAGACGACCTTATTTCTGAGTTTTTGGCACAGTGATACATTCCCACAGCTACCAGCTCTCCCGCAGTACCTGCTGAGCTGGTGGTGGCATCAAGCCATGTCATTATTTCATGAGGTCCGGCTGGCTCCATGCAAGCGCATCACGATGGCCCATTTGTCGACACCCTGGCAGGAGGTAGCGGTACATTATTTAAAATGAAATGATGGCTGGGAAGAGCAAATCGCAACAGATGCCTACAATAAACCGGTCTCCGAGGCGTCAAATCCCAAGGGGATCTCTTCCCGAAGGAGATCTCTTCCCGAAGGAGAACAAGCCTGCAATGACAGCTTGGTAAGGAGGGAACTCACACTAATGGGCAAAAAGGACATCACCCCCGTCCAAACAGAAGAACAGAGGAAAGAGGGAATCGCGTCCCTGTCCCACGCAGAGTGGGACGCAAGCCCAACCAGCCTTTAGGGCATCGTCTTCATCGGAGGGGATTATGTACCTTAGTCCTACAAAAACTGGGGGAACACAAAACACTCACAGCCGCGTGTATTCAAAAGGCGATTTGGTCAGTCAGCCTCAAGAGACTGTAAGGCAAGGCACGGCTCTTTCAAACATTAACATAAACCGGGAGGGGAAACACATATAGATGACATAATTTGGTATCTTCTCCCCCTCACAGGGTAGCCATGGATTTCCCCTTAAATCCGTGTTTGTTTTGTGTTATTGGAAACCTGGCACAGAAGCACGTCAGACAAGCAAAAAGTTATCCCTCCTTCACGGTGTCAGGTTTAATCTCGCAACAGAGAAGAGTAATAGGGATGGAGCTCCGGAAAGCAGAGCCATGACGGTTGTCAGAGACGTGTTTACGAGCAGAGGGTTTCCCTTTCGGCCTCCGAGGCTGAGGATTACCAGTGGGGCTCGTCGAGCGACTCGAAGGAGGCGAAGCCTCCTCGGGACTAGTGCGACGGCTGCCCACACGCCCCCGGGCACCGCCGTCGCACGGCTGGATGGGAACAGCGGGAACGGCAGCTCTGGTTTTACACAAGACTGCTGGTTTTAAATAAGAAGTTATCGAGGTCCCAGGTGCCGCCTGAGGCTAAGATAGTCTTGTGCTGGCATTCATGTCATTTCTTTTGCAAACTAGCAGTGGCCAACATCCCAAATGTAATAGTCTACCGCTGTGACGTGCTGCTACATAACGCTTAATGCTCCTAGCACATCGACCTCCTCCTTAAAAACCAGTTTTTGCCACTGGACAGGACCAACTCTTTTTCTAATTTGCTTATTTGCTAGGATGGCATTAAACATCGCCCAGCGGATCACAATTCATACCCCTACATCCTACCCTTCGAGAACAGCAAAACTCCAGCAGCACTAACACAGAGGCACGCCAGGCCAGCACGTTTAATTCACCAAGAGATACTGCCCTTTTCTTCTTATTTGTGCCCTCAGCCACTCCCCGTAATGGCATATTGGTGCAAGCATTTGTTTGAATGGTGAGTACTTATGGAGGGTCCTTATAGCCGGCATAAATCACCTCCACAGCGATCACTGCAATTTAGCACTGGTTGAGTGGATATTTAAAAAGAAATATAGCACTAATACTCTGGCAGCAAATGAATAAACTATAATGGTGAAGCTCCAAATATTTGAGAATTATGTTGGTCCATATACTAGGAAAACTGCTACCCTCTCTCCGGTCCCCATCAAGCCCTAATTACTTCCACACATAGCAAAGTGATGCAGAACGATGCGACAGGAGCTCTGTCGCACCGGACCGTAATTTGTTAGTCGTAGGAAACAGTACCTGCACGCTCCCACAAAGGTTCATCTCCCACACGAACACAAATTAACCCACAAACATCTTAATTTCCCAAGACTCGGTTTGCAGAACACCATCCGCAGGTCCTTCAGCAACCTGATGCAGAACACCATCCTCTGCTTTTTACTGGTTTTGTTTATTTTGGGCGGAGAGGGTGAGGTTTTTTATCAAAAAGTTTCTCATCTTATGAAAATCAACGCCTCAGACCAAGTATGAGGCCACTTTGCGTGTACGAACATGCACCGTAAGCAGGTGAAATGAGGGCAACGGCCCGAGACATGTCAGGCTGGGACCATGATATCATCAGACTCGGGTTGAACGAGGTCAGACAAGACAAAAACCTGGACGATGCCCTCAGGAAGCAGCAGATGGTGTGGAAAGAGGAGGAAGGCGGGTGACGCTGTATCGCATTCCTCCTTCGTGACCACCAAGGCCGTCCCTCCACCAGCAGCAACCCGTGGACGAGCTCTGCACGTCTCGGCAGCAGGAGCCCCGGAGCCTTTTAACAGGTGCCAGCATACGGCTTGAAGGCCAGGATTCATTTGGATAATAATTACAATCTGTCTTCCTAACCTCTCCCCACTGATCCACTTAATGAATTGTTCTTCATTACCCTTGCCGAACTCCCTACGCGTAGCAGCACAGCTCTGTCTCCAGCCCAGCGGCGGCTCTGGGACCGACAACGGCGATACCGCGGGATGGCCCTGCCAAGAGCACCTCGCGAGCGTGGTGCTATGGAGTCTTAGCAAAGAGGGTGAACAGAACATTTGGACTTGAAATGTCAGTGTCAAACCCAAACCCCTCCAGGGGGAAGGAAGGACAGGAAGGACAGCACATACCAAATGACTTCTCCAGAAAATGCTGACTGAACCCCTTCAGAACGCCGGTGCACCTTAAAAGCATCAAGCAGCACCCCAAAGCCAAAGGAGGGATGGGGAAATGCTCGTGAGCTGGTCTGTCCGGTCACCCAGAGTGAGACTGGCTGGAAACTCCTCAGCCCTGGCCTTCAGCCCCTCCACAACCCTCCCGAGACACCGAGAACCTGCACGGCGGTTCCTCCCCAGCCAACGCCAGAAGCGTTTGCTCCTCGCTGTCGAATTCTTCTCATGTCTGGAATGTTTTTAGCCCGTTCCCTGCCTAGAAAGCCTAGCTCTTCCATAGAGCCGGTGCAGGAGGGAGGCGTCAGCCTTACGACAAGGACAAACAGCTCCAAATACTCCCAGTGGGACAACTTCATCTCATGCCTCTTCCAAAGGAAAAGCAGCAACCGTTCTCTCGTCCTTACGCAGAGGAGACAAGTACTAAACGTCGTACCGAAAACAGCATTTCTCTGTAGCCAGCAAAGCTTAAAACCCCGGGAGGCTTTTACTGCTGCCAGCCCTGAGCGTTACAACTCCTGCCTGAAGTGAAATATTTGGGGCACGAGAAAAAGCAAAGCCTGTCCCCACCCAGCACAGGGCTTGGGGTGGAGCTCGGGACCAGCCTGGCCACCGTGGCCGGTGGGAACGGCCACGGCCATATGGTCGGGTGACGGTTTTATGCCTCTTGCACACCAAGGGATTTGCACTGCAGGTTTTTGCTGGCATATAATCAAGCCATAATTCAGAGCACCACCATTTAGGCTCTTAAATTCTCTCTACAGTCAACTGAGAAAGATATTTCCATAATGCACTTCCAGGCACTTCAGTTAAAGACGCACAAAAGTTCGTATGAAGCGCTCTTTTTGACTTTCTGGTGATGGCTACACGGTTCGGA
>NW_010543032.1:9039-9406 GCF_000687285.1 Phaethon lepturus
TACGCATGACGTGTTTCTTCTTGCACCCGCTGGCTGCACACCGGCCTGCAGCAACGCCCCGCGGCTCCCCGCTGCTCGTGCACGCCAAGCAACTCCCCAGCACTCGTGCAGGCACAACGCCATTCAGGCGCGCGCCGTCAGCGCGGCGGCGAGTCTCATCTCGAGGTGTCCCTTTGGGCGTGTGGAGCAGGCAGGACAGGCAGCCCGCGTCTTTCTCACCTCCTGCGGGAAAACGCAGCCTCAGGGGCATCGGCCATGTTTGACCGCACAGGAGCGTGTGAGGACACCCGCATTCACGCCTGCGAGGCGCTCGGAAATTACGGTAACACGAGGAGCGCAGACATCGTAGCCATCCTCATACCACCCC
>NW_010543033.1:0-239 GCF_000687285.1 Phaethon lepturus
GGGAGCAGGAGACCTTCCCTCCGCACAGCACAAGGTAACAGCTTAACCCTGCATAACCCCGTCCAAACAGCTGCTTTTCCCAACAGCCTATTTGGCCAATTCCCTTTTTCATCACCCGGACAGTTTCTTGCCCTCATCAGATATCCTATCGGTGCCACGGCCGTGGCCTTCACCCCGAGCATCCCAGGGCCCAGTGGCTCCCCAGTCCAGTGCTGGGGTACCCCAACCCCACGGCTGGG
>NW_010543033.1:328-1798 GCF_000687285.1 Phaethon lepturus
CAGTTGCATAATGAAACCAACAGCTAGAGGCTACAAGCAGGGCTTCATCTTTTACGTTTTTATTGTCTCTCTCAATCTTTATTAAGTGAAGAGCCAGACAAGTAGTTGGAGGGAAAATATACCACGGCTTGAAGCACAACCACTGTGCAGAGGGGACGTACGCAACCAGCACAATCCGTTTGCTGCGCAGAAAGGAATTAATAATTTAGGCTAGGGAATGCTTATTTTTGGCTGATGACCAGCACTTTCCTGTATGATCAATGTTTGCACCTTGACTTTTTGGTACACAATCAATCCATGCCTGAATGCAGCCCGAGTTTTGGGAACTGCTATGTCTGCAAGGGCTGAGCCGCTCGGGGCTGTAGCATCGGCGCGACTGAATTTCCTGACTTGGCGAGGGCTGAGCCCAGCCCAGGTTCCAGCTCTGGGGCTCAGCATATAATTTATAGTAAAAATATAATTTATAATACAAATCTGTCTGCCCTCCCATCTTAAAAAAATTTGCATTTTCCTTAACAGCTGCTATTACCTCCAGAAAACGTTGCGAGGGGAGGGGATTATCCTTTCAAGACAAGGTTGGGCAGACTGGGTGTTTTAGTGGCCAGATCCTGGCTCTGACCCTCAAAAAGAGCAAAAGGAGCAAAATCAGCCCCACAAAGACTGCTCCGCCGGGCAGGACGGGTCGGAAGGACCCAGCACCGCACTAGACACTGGCCCTATTTGATGCCCTCCCGCATTCACTGCGGCTGCGACCGGAGCCTGTCCTTGTCCCCGCGCCCCTGCCGAGAGGCCACGAGGCTTCGCACCGAAGGCCGCGGCATCTCGGCAAACGGCTCAGATGGTTTCCACGTCTCTCTGAAGCGTTAGTGCAAAACCAAGCACAGCTTTCGAGGGAGAGGCAGCCTTCAGAAAGGAGGGGAAAAAAAATATCCCCGGCTGAAATGCAGCCTTCTGCGGCTTGGCAGAGGCAGCTCCCCACCTGACGCGCTCGGGGGGCTTTGCCTTGCTCTCCCCTCGGGCGCCGGCACCCAGCCCCGCTCCCAGCTCACTCTCGCCGCTGCCCTGGAGACCCAGCTCCGCAGGACGAGGTTTTGGGCGAGCAAACCCTGCCCTGATGCCCAGCCTCACCCCACTGAGCAGCACACGGCGGGGGATTTTGGAGCAGGTCTCCCCTGCCCCAGCCCGGTGCTGCCCTGGGATCCGTCTCCCGAGAGGGGACTGCTCTGCAGCTTACGGGGCTGGAGCACATCCCAAGCCTCCAACCATCCCTCAACTCCCCCCAGATCTGCGTTTCTTTCCTTTTTCTCCCAGGCTCTTTGCCAGCCAAGGAGCCTTCCTTTCCAACACCCTCCTCTCCCTCCCTCCCCGCCCCGCATCCCGTTCGGCTTTCATCTGGTTCCCATGCAGCGCGAGCGCGGGGCGCGAGCAGCACGCCAGCTCCGCCGCTATCAGCGGCTCCCCCTCTAATTG
>NW_010543033.1:1876-3534 GCF_000687285.1 Phaethon lepturus
CGCCCCCGCCCCGCCCCTATCAGCGGCTCCCACTCTAATTGAATCTTCAAATCTTGTCTGACAGGAAGAGACAAGAGGGAAATGAGACGCTTGTTGCCAAGCCCCAGATCCCCGAGCGCTGCCGAGCACCGGGATGCGGGCGAGCGTCGCGTGGTGCTCCTGAGCGCGCCCGCCTTGGCCCCCAGCGCTGCTACGAGGGCTTCCAGCACCCCGCCGAGCCCGGGAAGGCATCGCCACAGCTCAGGGTGGCCCCAGGAAGGAGGGGTACGCGGCGCCAAAAAACCAACAGAGCTGAGACGTCGGACAAGGGGAAGGGCAGAGCCACGCGAATGCCCAGCTCGCCCCAGGCAGGGCATGGGCTGCAGGGCTCAGCCCTGGCCTTGGCAGCGGTCAGGGCACCAAAACCTTGCTCACAGCATGCACAGCATTGCAAGGAAACCTTCCGAGCGACAGCAGCACACCCCCAAGTCACCCCACAGCCCCCTCAAGTGACTCCAGGCTAAAAAAAAAAGCAACACCCAGCAGCTCGCAGCAGCCGAGAGCATCTCCAGCTCCCCTGCCCCAGCACAAGGTGCACGACAGCAACAAGAATCCCACCGCCATCGTTTTGCCTGGGCCCTTACCTGAGCGCTCAGGAGCTCCAGCCAGAGGACACCTTCACCCCAAAGCTGCAGCAGCACCTTCAGGCAACCTCCTGCCCCGGGCTGGCGGGGGGCAGGCAGGAGCTCGAGCGGTGATTAGTACCTGCTGAGCAAGCACTAATTGAGAAAAGGTAGACACGGGGAGGAGAGGGTGTGGAGAGGACAGCAGGTCCTGGTGCTGCTGGTGGCCAGGCATGAGCAAACCAGGTCTTGACCCGTGTAAAAAGGATTAACCAAAATTTGCCCTATTAAAGGTTTTTCCAGCCAGCTCTCCCAGTGCGCGGTGGCTCGGCTGCAACGGCCCCACCTGAGCTCCACGTCATGGGGGTTCAGCTCCTTAGACCCCTTGCAAGGGCTGTGCTGCCATGGGGAGGGGGGTCACCATCCCGCTCCAACGGGGCCAACGCTGGCTCCCGGCCCCAGGTAGCAGAGCTGGGGGGGTCACTGCACCCTCTGCACCCTGTCCCGAAATGGCAGCTTCCCCCAGCCAGCTGGGGAGCAAAGGACCCAAATGGTTTTAAAATAAGTGAATATTAAATGAGCGTACAACTCTAACGGCAAGGACCGACAGACATGGCATAAATGTCTCCTGCTCTCCGAGGAGCAGTGAATGGCAGCGAGGGCAGGGAGATGGGAAACGCATCCCTCGCGGAGGGCAGGGGGAGAGCGGTCAGGACGGGAGGGAGGGTGGGGCTTTAACCCGGGGTCTGTGGAGGGAGGGGAGACGCTGCCCAGCCAAAAAAAAAGGTCGGGGGGGGGGGGGGGCGCCCTCCAAAGCCAGTGGGGTGTTGGGACACGAGCAAGAGCTTGTGCCCTCCATCCCAGCGAGCGCAGCGGGACTCGGGTGGGAGCCCAGCGGCGAGCGCTGCCTTGAGCTGGGATGCCTGGGATGGCTGCCCTTCCTCCGGGGAGCTTGTGCCCTCCATCCCAGCGAGCGCAGCGGGACTCGGGTGGGAGCCCAGCGGCGAGCGCTGCCTTGAGCTGGGATGCCTGGGATGGCTGCCCTTCCTCCGGGGA
>NW_010543034.1:0-354 GCF_000687285.1 Phaethon lepturus
GAACCGGAGCGCTGGGTACCCCCGGCCCTTAGGCGGGCGGCTTGCGGAAGACGCTCCAGGCATGGAAGCAGCGGGTGAAGGGCCAGGGCTCGTTGCCTTTCCGCACCAGCCGGAGCTTGCGGGGACGCGTGGGGTCCTTGGAGCGCATGTGCTGGATGTAGACCTGGGGCAGAGCACAGCCATGGGGGTCCCTTGCCCACCTCCGGGGCTGGCTGTTCCGGGGCCCCAAGGGGACACGAAGCCCAAATCCTGCCCGCTCCCAGCAGTGGGCCCTACCTGGCACGCCTTGAGGCTCAGCTTGATCTCCACCTGGCTGGTCTGGGTGCCCACCCACATGTAGACCTGCAGGAAGGA
>NW_010543034.1:495-2209 GCF_000687285.1 Phaethon lepturus
GCCACTGGCAGATGCGGCCCCTGCCGTGCTGCCCCCGGATCGGGACACAGGACGACCTCACGCCCCCGGCTCACCTCCCGCCCATTGTCCAGCAGCATGATGTCATCGTCAGCCAGGTCATCCTGGCAGAAATCGGAGCACTTCTCTGACACGGAGAAATAGCCCTTCTCATTGGAGCACCTACAGGGAAAGCCAGAAGGGGACTGCATCAAAGTCATGAGTGTGTTAGGGCTCAGCTTGTGCAGAAGAAAGGGACGTGGTGGAGCAGCCGTTTCAGCCAGTTGATGCCCACAGATGGACCGAGTTGGGAGAGGGGCTTTGCCTGTCATGGGGAGCCATGCCCTGGCGAGCCTGGGAGGACCGAGCCCGTGGTGAAGGCCAGCATGAGATGAAGGGGACCAGCAGAGACTGGAGCAGCCCTTTTCCTGGGCCAGGACCCACCTGAAGAGCCGCGAGTGCTTCATATAGTCGGCATCTTCGTCATAGGGCTTCTGGCTCCCGATGCCCACCCAGAAGAAGTTTTCAGGCTCTTCTCCTTCGTTGATGACCTGCGAGGGCAGGGACAGGGCTGAGCGGGGCCGTCTCTGCCCCCCGGTAAGCCCCGCCGTGCCCCCAGCTGCTCACCTGCTTGCTGTAGGAGTCATCAAACATGTGGTTCATGATGTCCTCGGCCAGCTTGGCCTCGTCGGGGTCAGCTGCCCGGCCCACCCAGGTGTAGACGATGCCCTGGTTGTCCGTGCTCTCAAAGGGCACCTGGGGGAGCGCAGAGAGTCAGGGCCGCCCGAGCGGGGCAAGTGGCCGAGCATCCCCGAGGATGCTCAGCCATGAGCAGTACCTTGAGGATGAAGCAAAACTCTGAGTTGAGCAGACCAGCGTCAGTGTTGATCTGGATGCACCTAGAAAAGAAGCCCACGAGGCAGTCAGCAAGAGATCAGGCAGTTGTGCCCACTAGCACGTACCCCACCAGGAGCCCGGCACCCGTGGGTGCTGCCTGGCCCGGAGCAGCCCCTGGGAGGGCTGACCTTGTGCAGAGGGCCCCACCGTTGGTGCGGATGTGGTAGAGGCTGGGCTGGGGCGGGCTGGCCCTGTCCTTCCGCTTGCCCCGGTGGATGACGAACCTCCTCTTGAAGTGGGAGAGGAACTTGGGGTTCTCCTGCTGCTGGGTCATGCGCACGACCTGGCAGGGTGGGTGTCAGCAGGGTCATGGGGAGCCCCCAAACACAACCCCAAGCCCCAGTTGCACCCACCGCCCTCCCCCATTGCTTCTGCTATCCCCTGCCCTTAGCCTGGGGGGCAGAGAGGGGGTAGGGGGACCCTCGTGTCACCCCCAGGAGCACACGGTGGGGTCACCTCCAGCTTGCCGGGGAAGAGACTCTCGAACTTCTTCTGGAGGCTGAAGGTGAAGGTGAGCCAGCCCATGTTGGAGGCCTCCCGGCCCTGCCAGAAGTAGACGATGCACTGGAAGTCTTCCTCAGGTTGTTTCTCCTCTTCCTCTTCCTCACCCTCCTCCTCCCCTTTGCCTTCACTCTTCTTCTTCTTCTCCTCCTCCTCCTCATACTCCACTGGCACCCAGTACCTGAGGGCAGGAACAGGGGGTGATGTGAGGAATGGAGAAGGGAGACGGGGGGACGAGGTGGTCCAGCAGCCCCGGAGAGGGGACGAGCCGGGTCTCACCTGCAGAGGAAGACGTAGCAGCAATGGGCGTCGAAGGGGG
>NW_010543034.1:2540-2979 GCF_000687285.1 Phaethon lepturus
CCCTACCTCGCTCAGGGGCATGGGGGGCTGGCGGGGCAGGAAGAGCGCCGTGAGGTCAGCCTTCATCTGGTCCTTCTTCTCGGCGTCCTTGCGGACCTTGCCGGCAAGGCCACCCTCCTGCAGCACCGTCTCGGCGTTGCGGGTGTAGTCCACACGCAGGACATCGTCCCAGTTCTTGAACTTAGACTTGAACACCTAAATCGCAGAGCAAGTACTGCACCCTGGGCCACGGCACCCTCTCTGGCACCTGGCACCCCACCGGGGGAGGTCTGAGCCCTGTCTCCCTCCCCAGCACCGCTGCCCAGGGCTCCGTGCCCGTGCACTACCTGGCACTCGGTGCCCTCCAGGTTCCTGGTGACCATGGCGTGCTTGGGCCGGTGCAGCATGCCGCACAGCTCCTGGCTCAGCTTCAGCGCCGCCGCCCGCACCAGCCGCGGCG